>NW_026527847.1:90322-119971 GCF_017976375.1 Cuculus canorus
AGCCAATATTCAGAATTCTTGTCTTGTTATAACAATGTTTAAGCTGATGAAGCGTTCCTAGGAAAGTTTTATCGTTATGTAGGTCTTCCTGAAGATGTCCTTGGCATTGAAACCACGTAGCTCAGCTCTCATTGGAGAAGAAAGATGTGAGCATAACGCTCTCAATCACATCATCCCCTATTCTGTACTGAAAACGGGGATTGCCCTGACCCAGGTGCAGGACCTTACACTTGGCCTTGTTGAACCTCATGAGGTTCTCCCAGCCTCACTTCTCCAGCCTGTACAAGTCTCTCTGGGTGACATCCTGTCCTTCCGGTGTGGCAACTGCACCGCTCAGCTTGGGGTCATCTGCAAACTTGCTGAGGGTGTACTAGATCTCGCTGTCAATACCATTGATAAAGATATTGAACAGCACCAGTCCCAGTAGGATAGTCAGGGTTGTATCATAGAGTCGATGTATCATAGAGTCAGGGTGACCCCTGAGGGACACCACTTGTCACAGAGTCCACCAATAAGTAGTCACTTCCAGTTTCTAATTATGTCATGGAAGTTCCCCAATACAGGAAAAATCCTATATCAGAATAAAAGATAATTAAGTGCTTTCCTTGATCAGGGTAGTGGTGTTGCTTGTAATTAGTTCTACTGAGTTGGGTGGAAAAAGTCACAAGAACAACAAGCATGTGGAACTGGTTGCTGAGCTTTTGCGTTAGCGACAATATTCAACATGAGGGAGATGGATGTTTTGACATAATAGTAAACTTCCCAAGATTTATTCTTGGGACCTACATCGTGCACTGTATATTAGGCATAACATAGTACAGCTTTGGTGGTTTTTAAGGCTACAATGCCTTAATAACTGTGTGGACGACATACAAGCATTTCCTCAAGTTTGAGGGTAGTGACTTCATGTTTTGCCTCCCTGATGCTATTGTTTTGTTTTCTTTGATTGATTTTGTTTTGTTTTGTTTTTTTTTTTTTTAACTCTCTGGTCTTTGTGAGCAGCTCTGAGAAAGACAGAAGCCAAAACAACCTTGATTTTACCTTTGTGTCACATCTTAACGCTGTTGAGCTCCTCAGTTCTTTGCTGCTGTGCAGTGCTTGTGTCATAAGCTCTCCAGCCTGCTTTTGGTTTAAAAGGAAAGGTTTATCTGTTTGCTTTCTCCCACCTTCTATTAGAACTGCTATTTGATTATTCTTGAACTGTTGATCCAAGTAGTCTTGAAATTTGATTCTTCTTTTTCTTCTTATTTTATATAGCTGGGTTCCCTCACTGGATATTTTATCAAGTCTGAATGAAAACTTAGCATGTTTGTATTTCTCTTGAATGTTTTAGGATGGTACAAACAAGGTGGGTTTTTTTCTTTTTCCAAATACTTGTTGCCACGTGCCAACAGTAGAGAAACAAGTACATGTAGAGGAAGCTGTCAAGTAATCCAAAGACCTTTCTTCTATCTTTTAACACAAAGGGGCAGCAAATAGTGAGAGTCAGAGCTGTAGGCAGTGAAGCCTTCTGTGAATAATTGCCAGATCTCCCTACACAGTGTCTTTTAGTGTCATAGTCTTGTAAATATGCAAGTTAGAAGCCCCTGCTGGCAGGGGGCTCTGGGTGTTGGGGTGTCCCATTCAATGCCCCCCTATTCCATGCCCCCCATCTCATCCCCCCATCCCCAGTCCCCCATTTCCAGTCTCCCCATTCCATGCCCCCCTATTCCATGCCCCCCCATTCTCAGTCTTCCCATTCCATGTCCTCCCATTCCCAGTCTCCCCGTTGCATGCCCCCCATCCCAGTTCCTTCATTCCATGTCCCTCCCCCCATCCCAGCTCCCCCAAACCACGCTGCCTCCCCCCAGGCTTTCAGCCTTTCCTGAAGATCTATCAGTCCCTCGGGGGTCTAGTGAGTGCCCCCCGAAAATTGGTGGTTCCCGGCCCCCCTCTCCTGCATCTCGGAGGGGGTCCCAGTGACCCCTTTGGGGGGGGGGGGGCATAGAGGATGCTGCCCCCTGTTGGCAGGAGGCGGTACTGCAGGCTGTGGGCAGATGGGACCCTCTGGATATTGCCGGCAGGGATTGCCCAGACAGCCCACTGGGGGTGTTGAGGTCATGGACCCATGATTCGGACACTAAGGGAAAGGATGGGATGATCAAATGGACAAGGGAGGAAATTAGATCAGACCCCTTGTATTGGCCAAAATTTGGATCTTTGGAAGATTTGATACGTCAGGCTCTGAACGTAATGGAGCTGTTTAATGCGCAGGAGAGTCAGGGAGGGACCGAAGCGATGAGGCTCCCTGCAGAGCCCAGACTGGGGGCAGGCGAGGAAAGAACAGGAGGCAGGAGTGTTCCCTTTGAGGGAGGTTCCCTTCGGGGGGTGGAAGGGGGCATAGGGTTTGTGGTGCCCCTTTAACAGGGTCAGAGATGCGGCAATTGGGGGAATAAGAGAAGCCATAGTTTGGGGACAGAATGCCAGTGAGGTATTTGACAGTCGACAGAAGAGGAAGAGACTCCAACAGAATGGTTGGAGAGGGTGAAACGGAACATGCAAAACTATTCCAGGATCGACCCAGAGTCGGAGGCAGGGGGAGAAGTACTTGAAGTCACTTTTGTGACTTGTTATGGCTACTGTCGAGGCAGCAAGAGAACAGGGAAGGATTCCACCTTTGGGGCCCCTCTGCCGAGGCTCCCTCGGGGGGGGACAGGGACGGGGAGCAGCCCCAAGGGGTACTCCAAAAAGGGGGATCCGTTCTAAGGGGGAAAGGGAAAAAGGAGATTTTGCGAGGTAGCTTAGAGGATGCTCATGCCCGGGACCAGAGGCTGTGACTCCAGCTGCTCCGTGGCTGTTGGGCCGGTGGTTCCAGCTTTCCCGAGGAGGCTACTGGTCTGGCAGGGGAAGCAGGGGATGAAGGGGTGGCAGAACCTGATCCTGCTCTGGAGGAAAATTCCCTAATTCTAAGGGGGAGAATTCTGAAACCTCTGCTGTAGACCTCGCTGGGGCGGAGGAAACGGGCTTCGAGAGCAGGAGGCCTGGGACCAGCCTTAAAGGGGTTTATGTCTGTCCTGCCGAACGGCAGCCCCCGGACAAAAGCCGCCCCCCGACTCGGAAACAACGCCTGTCACCCCTTTAACCGAGGGAGCAGCAGCCGCTGCTTCAGGTCTTGTCGGAGAGATCACCGCCCCCCCAGGCTGAGAAAACTCGTGGAGCTACTTATAGCCAAGCCGAGAAGCAGCCAGTGGGCTTATTTTAGACGGCTCACAGGAAACAAACGAGGGGATCTATGGGCTACTTTCCCCCCTGGGCAAATCCAGATGCTGTCCAGGACAGCCTGTCCTGGGGAGCCTCCCAGAATTCGAGAGGCACCCCTTGTTTTCAGGGTTCGTCTGTAACGAGGAGGGGGGGGTGATTTCTGGCACGGTTCTGGAGGCTCCCTGGGATCTGCTCTCTTGGGATGGCTCCCGTTTGTCTTTAGCATTGTTGGTGACACTTGTAGCCCTGTCAGCAGCTGCACGGGCGGCAGCTCAAGGAAAAGGGAGGTGGGAGAGACTTCGGAAGGGTTGAAAACAGTGACTGAGGTGTTGGAGACGGGTCTGGAGGAGGAGCGGGCGGCTCTGCTGGTGCCACAGAAGGCACTGGTTGAACCGCAAAGGGAAAAGGCCGTGAAGGTGTTCTCTGAGAGCAGAGAAGAGCATCTGGCACAGGGGCTCAGGAGCTCTACCTCCTGGGCAAGAACATCTCCAGGAGCCCTTGATGAAAGAAGGAGCCCAGGAGGAAGAATATGCGCTGTTGGTAGGCACGGGGGCAGAAAGGACGTGCCTGGTGCGGGTCCCCAAGGGGTGTAAAACGAACGGTGAGGAGATAAGGGTGGTCCAACCACCACATCTCCCACCAGTCCTTCTCTGTCCCCAGCAGGTCAGGCGAGGCCCCTCCCCTGGTCAGCCTGCTTACCAGCTCTGTTGGGAAGTTCTCTTCCATGCCTTCCAGGAACCTTGTGGACCCGTTCCTCTCTGCGGTATTGTATTTCCACCTGATGTCCTGCAAGTTGAAGTCCCTCCAGGAGCAGAAGGGGTTGGGAGACTTTTGCCGGCCACTTGGGCAATGCTTTGTTACCTTTTCCTGCTGGTGGAGTTGCTGATACAGACTCCCAGCAGGACATCTGTCTCGTTGGCCTTCACCCTCATCCTCGCCCATAAGCGCTCGACCTCAGCGTCGCAACCATTGAGCTGTGTCCACGCAAACCCCTCCTCAACACACAGAGCCCCCTCGCCTCCCCTTCCCTGCCCATCCCTTCGGAAGAGCTCACAGCCTGCACTGCAGCCCGGCCATCACGGGGCTCAGCAGGGCAGGCAGGGGGGACCCCCCCGGCCCTTGGCGGGGGAGCCTGGGCAGACCAGACCCTGCAGGACCCACAGACCCAGCCCCACGCAGAAACAGCACAGAGGGGACAAGGACAGAGCTGGGGGTGGTGAGAATAGGGACACACATGACAACAAGGGCTGCAACGCCATTGTCGCAAACCCCAGCACTGTCCCCGGCTGCAGGGACAGGGCTGGGGCAAAGCCCTGCAGAGCCTCGAGACCATCCCACCCTTCCTCGGCTCCCACCACACGGAGCTCCTAATCCATCCCCTTGGGCTGCTGCGGGAGCAAGAAGGGAAAAAGTACAGTACTAAGAATGGGAAAAGAAATCACTGCACCAGCCAGAAAGTGCTTGGAACCTTCCTCTCTCTTTATTGCCCATTTCCCATCGCAGCTCCGCAGCCTGGGGCCAACGCAGCCAACGGCGCCTTGGGGAAGCGGCATCACCGTCCCAGGTGTGGCTCACAGAAGGGGCAGGGAGAGGACAACATCGGGGCCGTCCCCAGCTCTGGGGACCAAGGAGGGGCTGAGCCCCTTGCTGAGGGCAGTCCCAGACCCCGCTCGGGTGCTGGGAGCCGTTCTGGACCCCGAGCAGGGACGTGGAAGGCATGGAAGAGAACTTCCCAACAGAGCCGGTAAGCAGGCCGAGCAGGGGAGGGGCCTCGCCTGACCTGCTGGGGACAGAGAAGGACTGGTGGGAGATGTGGTGCTCGGGGCCGTCTTGGACTTAGCGAGAAACTGCCATGAGCAGAGCCCAGCCTCTGGCTGCCACCTTCACCGCGGGCCACCAGCTCACTGCTTGGACATCTCCGTCACCACCGATGTCCAGATGGAGGAGGACACCACCCCACCCTTGCACACCTCCGTGGGCACAGGTGTCCTAATGGAAGATGACGCCCAGTCCTTGACATCAGCGTCCCCACTGACGTGCCCATGGAATAGGACACCACCCCAGGTCTGGAAAGGCCCTTCCCAGTCCGGGGTTAATGCTTGCCGAGTCGGCCCGATAAACGACACCCCGCTTCTGGGACTAACAAAGCACCCCCTATTCCCTATCGGTTTTCCCCTGAATTGTGATCTCTTGAAGAACCGCCACCTTCAATCCCTCCCCCTTTGCCCCGACCGCCCTTCTCTCCTCTGCTTGAGGCCACGCCCCGGACTACGCTGCCTCGTGCGGGAGGCGGCGCAGTGCGCATGCGCGACGGCAGCGCGCGCCCCTCGAGGCGGTGCGGTCATGGCGCTGCCGCTCCTCTCGCCGCCCGACACCGGTAAGCGGGGGGCGCGGCTGCCGGGTGCCCCGGGAGCTCAATGGCTGCCCCTGCGCGCCCCGAGCCCCGCTTGGCTGCGCCTCCACGCACCCCGCGCGGGCCCCGCGGGCTCCCCCTCCTCCCAGCCCTGCTCCCCCCTCCCTCCTCCCTGTCCCCATCCCTCAGCTCCCCCTCGTCCCTCTCAGCCCCCGGCACCTCCCTCATTTCCCCTCTGTTCCCTTTGGACTCCCTCATCCCCGTCCACCCTTCATTCCACTCTTCCCCCATCACACTCTTCATCCCCCTCTCATTCTCCCTCGTACCCCCCTGTGTTCTCTTTAATTCCCTTTTTTTGCCCGTCACCCCCCTTTCGCCCCCGGCGTTCCCTCAGAGGCGCAGCTCTGGAGCTTCCTTTGGCACAGCCCTCTTGGCTGGCTGAGGTCCTTGAAAGTGCTGTTCCAGCTTCCCTTACCCTGGAGTTTTCTCTGAGGCGTCAGGGTTGTGGAGGGGGAGGGTGGTTGCTGCACGTGTGAGAGACTCTATTTGCAATCTATGCCTGCACCAGCTCAGCTGCGAGCTGGGAAGATGAGCTGCAGTTTAGTTGCAATTACTGAGTTGTGTTGACTTTTTCCTTAGATCTTTATCCCAGTTTCTTTCCTCAAAAGAAAATTAGCTTAGAAACAGCTTCATCATGCATGGGACTTTGCATGTCCTTTCTGGCTCCTGGGAGTCATAGCACCTTCTCCATGCTTGTCTGTCACGTGCCTGCTGCCGGAATACCTGGATGTACATGGCACATGTAGGACAATCTCAATTTGTAGGAGGGCATAAGCTCCTCCTAGCAGTCTAGGCTTGAAGTGTTCATAATCTGCCTGATTTTCCCCTTGAGCTGCAGTTCCCAGATCATCGAGTCCAGCTCCTGTCCCTGCACAGGACACCCCAACATTCACACCATGTGTCTGAGGGCATTGGCCAAAGGCTTCTGGAATATTGTCAGGCTTGGGGCCGTGACTGCTTCCCTGGGAGCTCTTCCAGGGCTCCATCACCCGCTGGGTGAAGAAGCTTTTCCTAATGTCCGACATAACCCTCCCCTGGCATCTTCCTGCTATTCCTTCCTGTCCTGTTGTTTTTCACCAGAGGGAAGAGCTCAGCGCCTGCTCCTCCTCCTGCCTTGTGAGGAAGCAGAGAACCGCTATGAAGTCTCCCCTCAGTCTCCTCTTCTCCAGCGCAGGGCACGGTTGCCCTCTTGGCTGCCAGGGCGCACTGATAAGGTTTAGCATCGACTGAGAGAGGCCTCTTGGCACTCTTGAGGTGAACTGGGAACTCGGCCAGGTTGGGGTTGGAGACTGCTTTGAACGCTGCCCACGAGGTGAGTTGGGAGCCTGATGGAATTGTTGCTCTTTCCTCCCAGGGCCTCAGCCACGCCTGTGCCCGGGGGCTCTGCGCCTTCGAGGAGTCAAGGCTGCACGTGGATCTTGATGGTTGCAGGTGAGCCTGGGAGCGCTGCTCGTGGCGTCGGTCCCGGCTTGGGCTCTAAATTGAGGGTCCTGATGGAGTTCATTGCAGAGCTGTGTCAGAGGCTGATTTTTGCCGGGTGGGGAGAGCTGGGGGAGGCCTTACCCGCAGCTCATTCTTTCCTCTGCCTTGGACGCCGCGTGTCCTTTGAAAGGCCATTCCATGCGATCTGGCACTAACTCGCTCCTCCCTCTGTCCCTTGTCGTTGAGGGAAGCTGCTGATCTCTCGCTGTTGGCTGATGCTGGGGAGTGGCAGCGCCCGGTCCTGGGCTCCAGACCCGGCGCACTGAGTGCTTCTCTGCTTGTGCGCTCTCCTCTCCAGCGCTCCTGAGCGTCCTGGGAGCTGTGGGTTCTGTGGCTGCGTGGGGCCTCTCCAAAGCAAAAAGCAGATCTGACATCTGGAGCCTTGAGAAAGGATCCAGGGAGCAGCTGATGCCTGGCAAGAGCCACGCAGGCTCATTTCCCTCAAGGATGAGTTTCTCGCACCCCATGCGCTCTGTGTGCACAGGGGGGAAATCCCTCTTGCCCCACAGCTCTGGCCTCCAGAGCTTTCCCCTCCGGGGGCAGCTTTTTCCAGCGGTTCTGCTGCTGATCAGCCCGTGCTTGGGGTTTCAGTCTGCCCTGGAGCAGCAGATCTCTCCCCTTCCCTTCCTCTCCCCTGCCCCTTCCAGCGCAGGGCAGGCAGCTTCGGGGCGACTCCCTGCCCGCGAGGATATCTTTCCACCCCAGGGTTGAACTTGGTGTTAGAGAAGCAGCTCCTAGCTAATGGTGTCTTCTTAATACTGTTGTGATTTGAGTGATGTCCCTCAAGGATCTGTTCTGGGACCAGAGCTGTCTAATGGCCACATCACTGGTGGGTACGGTGGATGCAGTGCGCCCTCAGCCAGTTTGTGGCTGCCACCGAGCTGAGTGGTGCAGCGGATTCACCTGGGGAGGGGACGCGCTTCAGAGGGAGCTTCAGGCTGGAGGAGTGGGCGCAAGGGAACATGGTGTGGTTGAGGAAGGACAAGGGTGAGGTCCTGGCCCTTGGACAGGGCGACCTCTGGAGCAGAGAAAGCTCTGGGAAACCTTATTGTGTCCTTTCTGTATAAAAAGAAGGCTTGTAAGAAAGATAGAGAAAGACTTCTGAGCAGGGCCTGTAGGGGCAGGAAAAGGGCCATCAGTTTTCAAGTGGAAGAGGGGAGAATCAGCCAAGCTCTAAGGAAGACTTCTTTTCTGCTGAGGTTGGGGAGGCTCTTCAGGTTGTTCAGAGAAGCTGCGGTTGCCCCATCCCTGGAGGTGTTCAGTGCCTGGTAGGACAGGGCTCTGAGCAACCCGGTGTGGTGGAAGGTGTCCCTGCCCACAGCAGGGGCTTTGGAGCTGGCTGGGCCTTAAAATTCCCAGCCCTGCTTTCCAAGGAGGTGGGAGGATGATTGCCAGGGTGGCAGGGGTCAGCGGTGCTTTGAGCGTGGGGCCGTGTTTGTGCATCTTGCTGGGCTGCTAAAACTATTCCTTCAATCCCCACCCCACAAACAAACATCCACCCCTGTCTCACCCCCTATCCCTCTCCCTCTCCCACTCCCAAACAATCAGATCCCTGCCCCAGCTCCGATCCCCCTTCCTGCCCAGTTCCTGCGCCTTCCAGAGCCCTGTGCTGCCTCCTGACATCCCGGTGTTGGGGGATGTTCTGGCCTGGGAGGCTGCCCTCATCCACAGGGACACCAGTGCCCAGAGAGTTGGTATCGTCTGGGGTGGTGTCCTATTCCATGGACACGTCAGTGGCGATGCTGATGTCCAGGACTGGGTGTCATCTTCCACTGGGACATTGTGCCCACGGAGATGTGCAAGGGTGGGATGGTGTCCTCCATCTGGACATCGGTGGTGACAGAGATGTCCAAGCAGCAAGGTGGTGGCCCATGGTGAAGTTGGCAGCCAGAGGCTGGGCTCGGCTCATCCCAGTTTCTCCCTAAGTCCAAGACAGCCTCTAACCACCACATCTCCCACCAGTCGTTCTCCGGTCAGGCAAAGCCCCTCCCCTGGTCGACTCACTTACTGGCTGTGTTGGGAAGTTCTCTTCCGTGCCCTCCAGGAACCTCCTGGACCCGTTCCTCTCCGCAGTGTTGTATTTCCACCTGATGTCCCACCAGTTGAAGCCCCTCCAGGAGGAGTAGGGATTGGGAGACTTTTGCCAGCCACTTGGACAATGCTTTGTCAACCTTTTCCTGCTGGTCGAGTGGCCGATACAGACTCCCAGCAGGACATCTGTCTCGTTGTCCCTCATCCTCGCCCATAAGCGCTCGACCTCAGCAACGCAACCATTGAGCTGTGTCCAAGCAAACCCCTCCCCAGCACACAGAGCCCCCTCGCCTCCCCTTCCCTGCCCATCCCTTCGGAAGAGCTCACAGCCTGCCGTCACGGGGCTCAGCCACCGTGTCTCTGGTTTTGCTTTCAGCTTGGAGCAGCTCCTGTCCTGGGTCAAAGGCTGTCTGCGTGTGGGGCGCGGGGAGCTCTTTGCCAGCAGCGCAGTCCCCTTTCCAGAAGAGCCGTCAGCGGGGCAGGAGATCAGGGAGCAGGGCCTGGAGTCGAGCGCTGGCCACGTTCTCCTTGCCCGTTCTCCTTGCCCGCTTGGTCCCCAAGTGCCTCCAGGGTGGAAGCTGCTGCCTTGGCTGCTGCTCTCGGTGCCTTCGAGGGGAGGAGGCGGCTGGGCAAGAGCACCCAGGGCTGAGCTGTTGGGGAGGGAGAGAGGAGAATAAAGGCCTGGAACTGCCCGGGCGCCGGTTGGCTTTGGTGTTCTCGGAGTTGTGCTCTGGCTTGAACTGTGTAGTTGGGGTGCGGGGGCTTCACCCCGTTTGGCTCATCCCGTCCTGGGCAGGAGGAGTGCGAGTGGCTGCGCTGGGCAGACAGCGTGGGAAAGCAAGTGCCGCCGTGCCTGCCGGGGCCTGGAGGGACTCCAGCAGCATCAGCCGTGCTGGAAAGAAAGAACACTCGGGAGCAGAGGGAGTGGAGTGGGTGGAGAGGAGAGGAAAAGCGGGCGCGGGCCGCAGGGGTGCTGGTGCAGAGCAGGGGACGCGGGAGAGCTCAGCCGAGAAGAAGCTGGGCCCGTTGGCAAAGAGCACGCGTAGAGGATCTCCTGCGAGACGGTGGAGGAGATGTGGTGGGCGGTGACTCCGCTGGTGGTGTTCTTGTAGGGATGGAATTGCAAAGGGATTGCAGGGAAAAGGGCACTTGGACGTTGGTGGGAACAGTGGCATGGAGAGCAGGGCCAGAAGCGGGCGAGGGCAGATCTGCGCTGTCATCTGCCTGGGCTGGGGGGAGGCCTCTGCTGTGGTGCCCCCGTCGTTCCCTGAGGCCTGTGCCCTCCTGCCGTGGGGCAGCCTGGAGGAGCTGCCTGAGGGGCTGCCGTGGGGCCGCGGTGGGGTGGTGGGGAGCAGCCAGAGCCCCCTGCCAGAGCCCGGGGAGGGAGGATGGATGGCCAGGGTGGAGGGGTCAGCGGTGCTTTGGGCGTGGGGCCGTGTCCGTGAGTCCTGCAGGGCCGCGTCTGTCCTGGCTCCCCTGGCAAAGGGCTGCTCGGCCTGGGGCAGGGGCCAGGGGAGTCCCCGTCCCCCCCAGGATTGCCTGCCCGGCTGCTGCTGGCTGAGCCCTGGGGGCGGCTCCGTGCCCTTTGGGGCTTGGGGGATGCCATGTGGGGCCGGGCGATGCTTTTGGCCCTCTGGGGAGCTGTGTCCTGGTGCCCCTGCACTCCCTGCCCACCCCATGCAGACACAGAAAGGCTCTGGAGAAACAACAAATTTTACTGACATAATAAGATCAGAACAGTTTCTAAAAACATTTCAAGAACTCCCTCCTCAACACCCACCCGCCACCCACCCCTCCCAAACAAACAGTCACCCTGGGTTCCCACCCGCTATCCATCTCCCACCCCTCAAAGAATCAGATCCCGCCCCAGCTCCCATCTGCGCTCCTGCCCAGCTGCTCCGCCTTCCAGAGCCCTGCGCTGCCTCCTGACATCCCGGTGTTGGGGGATGTTCCGTCCCACGACGCTGCCCTCGCCCCTGGGGACACCAGTGCCCAGAGAGATGGTATTGTCTGGGGTGGTGTCCGACTCCATGGGCACATCAGTGGCGACGCTGATGTTCAGGACTGGAAGGGTGTTAGCTTCCATTGGGACGTCTGTGCCCACGGAGATGTGCTAGGACAGGGTGGTGTCCTCCTCCATCTGGACATCAGTGGTGACGGAGATGTCCAAGACGGAGGAGGTGTCCTACTCCATCTGGACATCGGTGGTGACAGAGATGTCCAAGATGGAGCAGGTGTCCTCCTCCATCTGGACATCGGTGGTGACGGAGATGTCCAAGATGGAGGAGGTGTCCTCCTCCATCTGGACATCCGTGGTGACAGAGATGTCCAAGATGGAGGAGGTGTCCTCCTCCATCTGGACATCCGTGGTGACAGAGATGTCCAAGATGGAGGAGGTGTCCACCTCCATGGGCACAGACGTGTCCTGGGCGCCGCCACTGCCCGTGGGTGCCCCCAAGGCCTTGGCCTGACGGTACCAGGGCCCCCGGAGCAGCGGTTGCCCATGGGGGGCCCCTGGGTTTGCCCCGGCCCGGGGGAGGTGGGAGCCCTGGGGGCCCCAGAGGGCAGCGTTTGGGGGAGCGGTGAGGCGCTGGCTCATGGCGCAGGTGGCTGGGCTGGGCTCCGCTCCTCTGCTCCGGGGACGGTGGAGGGTTGGAAGTCGCCGGAGGAAGCCGCTCGCTGAGCTGGAGAGAGGAGAGAGAGCTGTGCTGGGCTGGGGGCTGCGGGGAGTCTGTCGGGGCCCCCGCGGAGCTGCGCCCCAGCCCGGCCGTGCCCCTGCTGTGCTGCGGGGCAGTGGGGCGCCTGCGGCAGGGAGCATCCCTCGGGCGGGAGTGCCGAGGGGCCGGGGATGCCGTACCTGCTGGGGGAGCCCAGGGGCCCTGCGGTGCCCCCCGCGCCGGGGGTGCCCAGGGGGCCGGCAGTGGTGCCACGAGCGCCCGGGTGGTCGGCAGAGCTTGGCTGAGCCTGAAAGAGAGCCATGAGCGAGCGCTGGCGCTGCCACCCCGAGCTGGGGCAGGAGGGCACACGAGGGGGCTGAGGAGGAGGAGGGAGAGGGGCAGGGGAGGAAGGGCCCAGGGTGTCCCTGGTGCGGGGTCGGGGTCAGTCCTTGCCTCAGCAGGAGAAGGCTGAAGGGCACAGGAAGGGGTGCAGGAGCTGGAGAGGGTATCGGTGTGGCCAGGGACCGCGGCGTGGGTGCCCAGGGCTGACAGCACGGGGATCGGCTCTGCTCTGCAGCGTGGCCGAGCCCCGAATGTTTGGTGGTCGCCGCTCTGGCTGCTTCTGTTTGGGCGTTGCCAGGGGACGAATGTTGGGGCTCCCAGTGTTCAGCACCCGGCAACAGCTCTGCTGGGGGAGAGCAATGGGTCACACCAGAGTCCACAGTCCCACTCGGGGTCACCAGGAACACCCGTACCGAGTGGTGTCTCTAAGGGGTCCATGCTGGGACCAGTATGGTTCAATCTCTTCACCAATAACAGACATTGAGTGCCCTCTCAGCGAGTTTTGTGTGCCCCCAAGCTGGTTGCTGCAGTTGAGCTGCCTGAGGGGTGGGATGGGATGCAGATGGCCCTGGAGAAGGTTGAGGAGTGGCCTGTGTGATCCTCATGATGCTCCCCAAGGCCGAGCGCAGGCCCTGCACATGGGTTGGGGCAACCCCCGGTGTCAGCGCAGGCTGGGGGTTGAAGGGGTGGAGAACAGCCGTGCTGAGAAGGAGCTGTGGGTGCAGGCTGGAGAGGTGGGGCTGGGTGAGCCTCATGAAGTTCAGCAAGGCCAAGTGCACGATCCTGCACCTGGGTTGGGGTAATCCAAAACACAAACCTAGGCTGGGTAGAGAATGGATTGGGAGCAGCCCTGAGGAGAAGGACTTGGGGTGCTGGGGGATGAGAAGCTGGCCATGAGCCGGCACTGTGCGCTGGCAGCCCAGAAAGCCCAGCGTCTCCTGGGCTGCATCCCCAGCAGCGTGGCCAGCAGGGCGAGGGAGGGGGTCCTGCCCCTCTGCTCCGCTCTGGGGAGAGCCCCCCTGGAGCCCCGCGTCCGGCTCTGGAGCCCTCAGCTCAGGAAGGACCTGGAGCTGCTGGAGCGGGTCCCAAGGCGGCCGCGGAGATGATGCCAGGCTGGAACAGCTCTGCTCTGGAGAAGGGCTGAGAGAGTTGGGGTTGTTCAGCGAGGAGAAGGGAAGCCTGCGCGCAGCCCTGATTGCAGCCTTTCTGTACTTCAAGGGGGCGGATAAAGAAAGACAGAGAGACTTCTGAGCAGGGCCCGTAGTGACAGGAAGAGGGGCGACAGTTTTCACCGGAATGAGGGGAGATTCATCCGAGCTCTAAAGGAGAGACCAGATTGTGACCTTTCTGTGCTTCGGGGGGGCAATAAGAACAGTGGGGACAGGTGTTTAATCGGGGTCTGTTTTGGTTGGACAAGGGTTAATGCTTTAAACCAAAACAGATTCCAACGAGCTATAAAGAAGACATTTTTGACGGGGAAAGGACTGAAAGATTGGCTCAGGCTTCCCAGAGTGGTGGTTGATGCCCCATCCCTTGAAACATTCAAGGTCAGGGTGGATGGGCTCAGAGCAGCGTGCCCGAGTGGAAGATGGCCCTGCTCCTGCAGGGGGATGCACTGCGTGACCTTGAAAGGTCTCTTTCAACCCCCACTATTCAATGATTCTATGATTTATTTCCCACTTGGGGAGGACTGAGCTGTAGTTTTTTGCCTGAGGAAGGAAAGACATGGATTTTCTCTAGCTGTAAGGAAAGAGGTCATCTCCTGACAGTGTTGAGGAAGGCTGTGTTAGGAACCCACCACCTGCCTAGTCTGCCCCTCGACTTTTCTCTGGCATCTGGTACGGTTTCAGAAGGTTTTCAGGCTGTTGTTCTATTCAGTTGCATCAGATATTTTCATCTGCGATAATTCACAAGGATTTCAGTGGCAAAATCTGTAAGGTAACATACTTGCCACGGTGAGAAGATTGATAGTCCTGTCAGTGGAGTGATTTGGGTCTGAAGCTACTCACATGCTCAACATTCTGCAGAACCGAACCTGGTTTATAAAACTAAGGGCATATTGCAGGACTTACTGAGCATTTGCAGGAACTGAAGGCAAATTCAGCTGCAGCCCCTGTAACAGCGCGGGCTGATGCACCACAGACACGAAGGGGAATGTTTTTGTGTGCTTTGCGTGTACCACAACAGCCCATCTGAGTCAAACTCCAGGAGTAAGTGGCTTCTTGCAGGCACCCGGCCCTGCTGCTCCGGGCATCGCTTATGGGCAGCTCAGGAGCCTCCTGGTCTCCAGGGGCCATGGTCTAGCCCTCTGCTGTGCCTGAGATGTGATACCAGCACCCACTAGATGGTGGTGGAGGACAGCAAGGAGAAGGCTTCCTGGGCCCTGAGAGCAGAGGGCCAGGCGCTGCTTGCCGTGAGGCTCGGAGGGGATGTGCCAAAACATAGCACCGGTGGGCACAGTCCCAAAAATACCACGGTGGCGATTGTTGAAGCTGTCTCCCTGGAAAGAGCTGACATATTGTCTTGGAAGAAGCAAGCTGGGTTGCTCCGTGTTGTGGCTCACTCCCAGCGCAGTCCATGTGTGCAAGGGCGACTCAACCCACTCACAAACACAAAGAAATGCCTTCAAAGGCTTCATAGTCTGTAGTTCACAACACAAATTCACTTGAAACCTGAATGCTGCTCCTGAGCTTGGACCCTCCAGGCACACTGGTCCAAGACAGGGATCGATGCGCTGCTCCTCATAGCTTGGAGTGGGTTCTGCGAGATAGTGGAACCTGGAAGGCTGAGCAGGGCTGTCAGTAATGAGGGATGTTCAGGGACTGAACTGAAAGGCTTAGAAACCTCACTGGCCTCCCTGCCTTGCCGGCAGTTTGGGCCTGCGTTTGGCACAACCTGAGAGCTGAAGTGCTCGCAGCGTCTCCTCTGCAGCCAGAAGAGCGTGCGAGCAAGAAGGGAGTTTTACACCCATTTTCTGTCAGCACTGGAGAGATCTTTTTCCTAGGACGCTTTTCTGGAAGTGATTTCCTGAGGTGGTGTAGCAGTGCTGGCGTACAGACCAGGGAGGTGGCGAATCTCCATCCCTGGAGAGTTTCTAATTCATTTGGATGAAATTGGACTGAGTAACCTGATCTCCCTCTGAAGCCAGCTGAAGTTAAAGTACAAAGTTCTGCCCTTTCTATACCCTTTAGTGATTCTGCGATATATTGGATCTCTTTTATTCTTAAGATGAGCTGTGCAGGCAGAGGAGAAGAGGACGTGGACAGCGATCAAGTAGGCTTGTGGGGGTAGGACCAGGGGGAACGGGTATAAACTGGAGAGGGGCAGATTTAGACTGGACATTAGGAAGAATTTCTTCCCCATGAGAGTGGTGAGACAGCGGCCCAGGTTGCCCAGGGAAGCTGTGTCTGCCCCATCCCTGGAGGTGTTCAAGGCCAGGTTGGATGGGCCTTGGGCAGCCTGAGCCAGTGGGATGTCCCTGCCCATGGCAGGGGGGATGGATCTGGATGATCTTTAAGGTCCCTTCCAACCCAAACTGTTCTATGATTCTATGATTATATCGCTTCCTTGTGAACACAGCCACTAGATGGGGAAGCAAGCGCTTGGTTGTCACTATTTCTTATGGGAAAATTTCCCTTCCTTTGGCTCTGCTCCTACGATGCACTGTGTTTGCCTGTTGCCCAGGGAAGCTGTGGCTGCCCCATCCCTGGAGGTGTTCAAGGTGCAGTCTCACCAGTGCCGAGTCCAGAGGGAGAATCACCTCCCTGGACCTGCTGGTCACACCGTTTCTGATCCAAGCCAAGATGCCATTGGCCTTCTTGGCCACCTGGGCACACTGCTGGCTCATGTTCAGTCGGCCCCCCATGTTCCCACAGCTCCCCGTGTCCCCCTGTCCCGCTGACGCCGAGGGAGGTGGTGGGGCAGAGGAGAAACCCTCGGAGCGGTTCCCGGTCGTTGGGCATCGCTGCGGGCCTAGCGGGCTCCCTGGAGCCGCCCTGGGGACGGGAGCTGTGGCAGAGCCTGCCCGGAGCCGGGGGGACACGGGGGGACGCGGGCAGGTGCAGCGGTGCCCGGGAAGGAAAAGCTGGAAGGGGGTGTATGTGGTTGTCCTGCTGTTGGAGGAGAGGGTTTGTGTCATAGGCAGAGCTCGATAAGGACAGGCGTGATTCATCTGAGGGTCAAGTTGCCCAAAATCCCAAGGGAAATGCCGGCTGTCGAGTGGCCCGGCTGGAATGGTGGGGTTTGGGGAGCCCCGGCAGGTGGGTAGGACCGGAGGTGGTGTGGGAGCAGGAGGGGGAGTGTCCGGGATGGATGGTGACGCTTCACCTGAAGTCCGAGGTCTGGATTTGAGTTGGCCAGATGTGACAATGCTGCTTATTCCTTGTTTATCAGCACCTAAAGCTCGTTCCTTGTTCTGCAAGTGTCCCATCAAATTCTCGGAGATGAGTTTTGCACGAGTCAGATGGAAGGTGCGCGTGGGAGGCCAAACGGGGCAAGGTTTGTCCTCCAAAGGAGCCGATCTCTCCTTGGCCAACAGGGACCAAGGGCCGGGAGATGTGAGACGGCGCTGGCGGCCGATGGATGTAGACGCTTGGGTGTATCTGGGTGGTCAGGGGGGTGATGGAGACTTGGAAACGCAGAGGACCTTCTCCTCGTTTCTGTTGAAGTAAAGAAAGAAAAAGCTGCTCTGTTGTTAAGCTGAGGTTGTGTGTTGGGAGAGAGGAGATGTTTTGAGGGAGGGGTGGTCGGAGCAGCAAAGGAGCTGGCGGAGTTGAAAAGTACATGCCATGTTGAGCCAAAAAGAGCTTCTCACCGGGGATGGTTGCTGCTGAGGGAGGAATGGCTTATTGGCTGTTACGAACTGGTGAAATGCATAGAAAATAGTTGTTTTCTGACTCCAATTCCCGTCCTTCGTTAAGAGTTGTATTAAGGAGATAAAGCAGAGATTTCTCAGCTTGACAGCAGCTCCCAGTCGGGCAGGAGAACAAATACATGCAGTGAAGAGTGATTATTCCCTTGTCCTTCTGTCAGAGGGTTCCTCAGTGCACAGAACCTGGGTGTATTTTTGCAGTCTGCCTCACAGGTGATTCCGAGACTTGGCTTCTGTGTGCCCAAGCTGAGATCCCAGCTGTGTTTGAGGAGCTCATTCTGTCTTTCAGCTCTGATGGAGCTGGAAATGTCTTTTCAGAGTTGGTGCCCTTTTCCCCTGTTCTTAGATGGTGTCTGGGGAGACCCTGCTCTGCGGAGAGAGCGGAATGGGGACACCCTCCTGGCCGGGCACTGGAGGCCTGAGGTTGTGCGCTTGTGGAGACATCATCACAGGACGGATCCACAGCACATCCTTCAAAGGACCGTTCTCTAGGGTGCATTTTTCGGGCAGAAATTGAGCTGCTTTTCCGTGCTTGTGCACTTGAGGGAGTTCCTTCTCTTCGTGCGTGATGGGAGGCATCTTTGTTGTGGTTTTGAAAGCTGCTTATGGTTTTCTGATATCCTTTGGAGTGCAGAATTTCCATGGTATCTGGTCTGCAGGAGAGCACGAGCTCTGAAGAGTTGGCATCGCAAGAGCAGCCAATTTTTGATAGACCTGGCAGTGTCCGCTGAACACAAACCCACCTATCTCAGCCCTTCCTGCAATAGAGAATTGTCTGGAAGGCAGCTGAGGAGGATCTTTGATTAAATTCAGGAGCGCAAGAGGGCTCAAGAAACAGAAAGGTGTCAGGGAAGTGCGATTGCTCTCTGTCCTTTGAGCGACAGATGAAGAAAATTCATGTTGTTTTTCTCAATGTTTTTTCTGTTTTATAGCCCCAGTTTCTATAATATTCTAAACTCTTTCCTGCAGAGTTTTTTTTTGAAAAATCACTTTTGGGTACATAGATTCGGACCAGTTTTTCTGCTCTGCCATGTTTTTGGCCGAGAGAGAGCAATGCTTCACGGGCCAGGGAAGGAGCTGAAAGCCTCTGTGGATGATGTTTTTTAGCATTCTCTGGTTCTAGGAAGCAGAAGATGTGGGCTTGATAGCCAACAATCAAACTGCAAACCAGTTGTTTGGACTTGGGAACAATGCTGGTGAGAAATGAGTGTTGGGGCAGTGCAGCTGCAGGCAGTGAGGCCGCAGCCATGTGGGCACACTCTGAGTTTCGCCTCCTTTGCTCCCTGGGTCATTAGAGCCACGGGGCTTCTCTTTCTGGAGAGCCCTGTGCACAGAACGAGGATAAAAGTTGATTACTGCAGGGCAAAGCTAACTGCTGCAGGGCAGAGGGAACAAACCATCCCGGGCTGAGGAGCCCTGGGACTGGGATAATGAACCCCATATTCAGAGAGTCCAAAGGAACCTGCCTGGGTGTTTCAGAGCAGGTACAGATTGTTGTGAGGGATGGGACATGAAGGTTCGTGCCAAGGAAAGTGGTTGGATTTTCTTTTTCAATCCTTGGCTGGCGGGTACATTATTAAGGTGCAAAGTAGAGAGCTCGTCGTGCAGAAGGCTCAAGGGAATGAGCTGATAGCCCTGCTGCTCCGTTAAGACAATGACCAATAAAGGAGAAACGCTGCAAATGTGAGAGAGAATCGTGACTTTATCGTCCACCGGAGAAATACTGTGTGTAAACCCGAGTGCCAGCCCTGCGCCTCCTCTGCTCAGGGAAGCTTTGAGCAGCCTGATCTGGTGGGAGGTGTCCCTGCCCATGGCTGGGCTTCGAGGCCCCTTCCAACCCAAACCATTCCATGATTCTATGGTTCGGGGCAGAGGCAAACGCCAACTCATCTCTGGAAGCACCTCCTTCTCCCAGCTGCTTTTCGGAACCCGTCAAGCCAACTCCTGTTCCAGGCACTTCTGCCAAGTGTGGGAGGCTGGTGCCATCCAAACTTTTCATGCACCTCTGTTTTTCCCCAGAATCCAAGAAACTAGTGGTCCCGCATCCCATGGAGAAGGGCGGCAAAGCCTGGGCAGGGGGCTCCAAACCAGGACCGCTTGACCATGCTGCTCCTCTGGGACCCTAACATGATCAAGATCTCCTCGTGCAGAGCCTTTGCTCCTCGTGCAGAGCCTTTGGTCCTCCTGCAGGGGCTTTTTCTCCCGTTCCTGCATCCCAGGAAGCTCCAGGGATGCTCCTGGTCCTCCCCATGGCCGCGGGGACGCTTGCCCCCTGCTGGCAGGGGGCTCTGGGTGTTGGGGTGTCCCATTCAATGTCCCCCTATTCCATGCCCCCCATCTCATCCCCCCATCCCCAGTCCCCCATTTCCAGTCTCCCCATTCCATGCACCCCCATTTCCAGTCTCCCCATTCCATGTCCTCCCATTCCCAGTCTCCCTGTTGCATGCCCCCCCATCTCAGCTCCTTCATTCCATGTCCCCCCCCCATCCCAGCTCCCCCAAACCACGCTGCCCCCATGGGTTAATGCTTGCCGAGTCGGCCCGATAAACGACACCCCGCTTCTGGGACTAACAAAGCATCCCCTATTCCCTATCGGTTTTCCCCTGAATTGTGATCTCTTGAAGAACCGCCACCTTCAATCCCTCCCCCTTTGCCCCGACCGCCCTTCTCTCCTCTGCTTGAGGCCACGCCCCGGACTACGCTGCCTCGTGCGGGAGGCGGCGCAGTGCGCATGCGCGACGGCAGCGCGCGCCCCTCGAGGCGGTGCGGTCATGGCGCTGCCGCTCCTCTCGCCGCCCGACACCGGTAAGCGGGGGGCGCGGCTGCCGGGTGCCCCGGGAGCTCAATGGCTGCCCCTGCGCGCCCCGAGCCCCGCTTGGCTGCGCCTCCACGCACCCCGCGCGGGCCCCGCGGGCTCCCCCTCCTCCCAGCCCTGCTCCCCCCTCCCTCCTCCCTGTCCCCATCCCTCAGCTCCCCCTCGTCCCTCTCAGCCCCCGGCACCTCCCTCATTTCCCCTCTGTTCCCTTTGGACTCCCTCATCCCCGTCCACCCTTCATTCCACTCTTCCCCCATCACACTCTTCATCCCCCTCTCATTCTCCCTCGTACCCCCCTGTGTTCTCTTTAATTCCCTTTTTTTGCCCGTCACCCCCCTTTCGCCCCCGGCGTTCCCTCAGAGGCGCAGCTCTGGAGCTTCCTTTGGCACAGCCCTCTTGGCTGGCTGAGGTCCTTGAAAGTGCTGTTCCAGCTTCCCTTACCCTGGAGTTTTCTCTGAGGCGTCAGGGTTGTGGAGGGGGAGGGTGGTTGCTGCACGTGTGAGAGACTCTATTTGCAATCTATGCCTGCACCAGCTCAGCTGCGAGCTGGGAAGATGAGCTGCAGTTTAGTTGCAATTACTGAGTTGTGTTGACTTTTTCCTTAGATCTTTATCCCAGTTTCTTTCCTCAAAAGAAAATTAGCTTAGAAACAGCTTCATCATGCATGGGACTTTGCATGTCCTTTCTGGCTCCTGGGAGTCATAGCACCTTCTCCATGCTTGTCTGTCACGTGCCTGCTGCCGGAATACCTGGATGTACATGGCACATGTAGGACAATCTCAATTTGTAGGAGGGCATAAGCTCCTCCTAGCAGTCTAGGCTTGAAGTGTTCATAATCTGCCTGATTTTCCCCTTGAGCTGCAGTTCCCAGATCATCGAGTCCAGCTCCTGTCCCTGCACAGGACACCCCAACATTCACACCATGTGTCTGAGGGCATTGGCCAAAGGCTTCTGGAATATTGTCAGGCTTGGGGCCGTGACTGCTTCCCTGGGAGCTCTTCCAGGGCTCCATCACCCGCTGGGTGAAGAAGCTTTTCCTAATGTCCGACATAACCCTCCCCTGGCATCTTCCTGCTATTCCTTCCTGTCCTGTTGTTTTTCACCAGAGGGAAGAGCTCAGCGCCTGCTCCTCCTCCTGCCTTGTGAGGAAGCAGAGAACCGCTATGAAGTCTCCCCTCAGTCTCCTCTTCTCCAGCGCAGGGCACGGTTGCCCTCTTGGCTGCCAGGGCGCACTGATAAGGTTTAGCATCGACTGAGAGAGGCCTCTTGGCACTCTTGAGGTGAACTGGGAACTCGGCCAGGTTGGGGTTGGAGACTGCTTTGAACGCTGCCCACGAGGTGAGTTGGGAGCCTGATGGAATTGTTGCTCTTTCCTCCCAGGGCCTCAGCCACGCCTGTGCCCGGGGGCTCTGCGCCTTCGAGGAGTCAAGGCTGCACGTGGATCTTGATGGTTGCAGGTGAGCCTGGGAGCGCTGCTCGTGGCGTCGGTCCCGGCTTGGGCTCTAAATTGAGGGTCCTGATGGAGTTCATTGCAGAGCTGTGTCAGAGGCTGATTTTGCCGGGTGGGGAGAGCTGGGGGAGGCCTTACCCGCAGCTCATTCTTTCCTCTGCCTTGGACGCCGCGTGTCCTTGGAAAGGCCATTCCATGCGATCTGGCACTAACTCGCTCCTCCCTCTGTCCCTTGTCGTTGAGGGAAGCTGCTGATCTCTCGCTGTTGGCTGATGCTGGGGAGTGGCAGCGCCCGGTCCTGGGCTCCAGACCCGGCGCACTGAGTGCTTCTCTGCTTGTGCGCTCTCCTCTCCAGCGCTCCTGAGCGTCCTGGGAGCTGTGGGTTCTGTGGCTGCGTGGGGCCTCTCCAAAGCAAAAAGCAGATCTGACATCTGGAGCCTTGAGAAAGGATCCAGGGAGCAGCTGATGCCTGGCAAGAGCCACGCAGGCTCATTTCCCTCAAGGATGAGTTTCTCGCACCCCATGCGCTCTGTGTGCACAGGGGGGAAATCCCTCTTGCCCCACAGCTCTGGCCTCCAGAGCTTTCCCCTCCGGGGGCAGCTTTTTCCAGCGGTTCTGCTGCTGATCAGCCCGTGCTTGGGGTTTCAGTCTGCCCTGGAGCAGCAGATCTCTCCCCTTCCCTTCCTCTCCCCTGCCCCTTCCAGCGCAGGGCAGGCAGCTTCGGGGCGACTCCCTGCCCGCGAGGATATCTTTCCACCCCAGGGTTGAACTTGGTGTTAGAGAAGCAGCTCCTAGCTAATGGTGTCTTCTTAATACTGTTGTGATTTGAGTGATGTCCCTCAAGGATCTGTTCTGGGACCAGAGCTGTCTAATGGCCACATCACTGGTGGGTACGGTGGATGCAGTGCGCCCTCAGCCAGTTTGTGGCTGCCACCGAGCTGAGTGGTGCAGCGGATTCACCTGGGGAGGGGACGCGCTTCAGAGGGAGCTTCAGGCTGGAGGAGTGGGCGCAAGGGAACATGGTGTGGTTGAGGAAGGACAAGGGTGAGGTCCTGGCCCTTGGACAGGGCGACCTCTGGAGCAGAGAAAGCTCTGGGAAACCTTATTGTGTCCTTTCTGTATAAAAAGAAGGCTTGTAAGAAAGATAGAGAAAGACTTCTGAGCAGGGCCTGTAGGGGCAGGAAAAGGGCCATCAGTTTTCAAGTGGAAGAGGGGAGAATCAGCCAAGCTCTAAGGAAGACTTCTTTTCTGCTGAGGTTGGGGAGGCTCTTCAGGTTGTTCAGAGAAGCTGCGGTTGCCCCATCCCTGGAGGTGTTCAGTGCCTGGTAGGACAGGGCTCTGAGCAACCCGGTGTGGTGGAAGGTGTCCCTGCCCACAGCAGGGGCTTTGGAGCTGGCTGGGCCTTAAAATTCCCAGCCCTGCTTTCCAAGGAGGTGGGAGGATGATTGCCAGGGTGGCAGGGGTCAGCGGTGCTTTGAGCGTGGGGCCGTGTTTGTGCATCTTGCTGGGCTGCTAAAACTATTCCTTCAATCCCCACCCCACAAACAAACATCCACCCCTGTCTCACCCCCTATCCCTCTCCCTCTCCCACCCCCAAACAATCAGATCCCTGCCCCAGCTCCGATCCCCCTTCCTGCCCAGTTCCTGCGCCTTCCAGAGCCCTGTGCTGCCTCCTGACATCCCGGTGTTGGGGGATGTTCTGGCCTGGGAGGCTGCCCTCATCCACAGGGACACCAGTGCCCAGAGAGTTGGTATCGTCTGGGGTGGTGTCCTATTCCATGGACACGTCAGTGGCGATGCTGATGTCCAGGACTGGGTGTCATCTTCCACTGGGACATTGTGCCCACGGAGATGTGCAAGGGTGGGATGGTGTCCTCCATCTGGACATCGGTGGTGACAGAGATGTCCAAGCAGCAAGGTGGTGGCCCATGGTGAAGTTGGCAGCCAGAGGCTGGGCTCGGCTCATCCCAGTTTCTCCCTAAGTCCAAGACAGCCTCTAACCACCACATCTCCCACCAGTCGTTCTCCGGTCAGGCAAAGCCCCTCCCCTGGTCGACTCACTTACTGGCTGTGTTGGGAAGTTCTCTTCCGTGCCCTCCAGGAACCTCCTGGACCCGTTCCTCTCCGCAGTGTTGTATTTCCACCTGATGTCCCACCAGTTGAAGCCCCTCCAGGAGGAGTAGGGATTGGGAGACTTTTGCCAGCCACTTGGACAATGCTTTGTCAACCTTTTCCTGCTGGTCGAGTGGCCGATACAGACTCCCAGCAGGACATCTGTCTCGTTGGCCTTCACCCTCATCCTCGCCCATAAGCGCTCGACCTCAGCAACGCAACCATTGAGCTGTGTCCAAGCAAACCCCTCCCCAGCACACAGAGCCCCCTCGCCTCCCCTTCCCTGCCCATCCCTTCGGAAGAGCTCACAGCCTGCCGTCACGGGGCTCAGCCACCGTGTCTCTGGTTTTGCTTTCAGCTTGGAGCAGCTCCTGTCCTGGGTCAAAGGCTGTCTGCGTGTGGGGCGCGGGGAGCTCTTTGCCAGCAGCGCAGTCCCCTTTCCAGAAGAGCCGTCAGCGGGGCAGGAGATCAGGGAGCAGGGCCTGGAGTCGAGCGCTGGCCACGTTCTCCTTGCCCGTTCTCCTTGCCCGCTTGGTCCCCAAGTGCCTCCAGGGTGGAAGCTGCTGCCTTGGCTGCTGCTCTCGGTGCCTTCGAGGGGAGGAGGCGGCTGGGCAAGAGCACCCAGGGCTGAGCTGTTGGGGAGGGAGAGAGGAGAATAAAGGCCTGGAACTGCCCGGGCGCCGGTTGGCTTTGGTGTTCTCGGAGTTGTGCTCTGGCTTGAACTGTGTAGTTGGGGTGCGGGGGCTTCACCCCGTTTGGCTCATCCCGTCCTGGGCAGGAGGAGTGCGAGTGGCTGCGCTGGGCAGACAGCGTGGGAAAGCAAGTGCCGCCGTGCCTGCCGGGGCCTGGAGGGACTCCAGCAGCATCAGCCGTGCTGGAAAGAAAGAACACTCGGGAGCAGAGGGAGTGGAGTGGGTGGAGAGGAGAGGAAAAGCGGGCGCGGGCCGCAGGGGTGCTGGTGCAGAGCAGGGGACGCGGGAGAGCTCAGCCGAGAAGAAGCTGGGCCCGTTGGCAAAGAGCACGCGTAGAGGATCTCCTGCGAGACGGTGGAGGAGATGTGGTGGGCGGTGACTCCGCTGGTGGTGTTCTTGTAGGGATGGAATTGCAAAGGGATTGCGGGGAAAAGGGCACTTGGACGTTGGTGGGAACAGTGGCATGGAGAGCAGGGCCAGAAGCGGGCGAGGGCAGATCTGCGCTGTCATCTGCCTGGGCTGGGGGGAGGCCTCTGCTGTGGTGCCCCCGTCGTTCCCTGAGGCCTGTGCCCTCCTGCCGTGGGGCAGCCTGGAGGAGCTGCCTGAGGGGCTGCCGTGGGGCCGCGGTGGGGTGGTGGGGAGCAGCCAGAGCCCCCTGCCAGAGCCCGGGGAGGGAGGATGGATGGCCAGGGTGGAGGGGTCAGCGGTGCTTTGGGCGTGGGGCCGTGTCCGTGAGTCCTGCAGGGCCGCGTCTGTCCTGGCTCCCCTGGCAAAGGGCTGCTCGGCCTGGGGCAGGGGCCAGGGGAGTCCCCGTCCCCCCCAGGATTGCCTGCCCGGCTGCTGCTGGCTGAGCCCTGGGGGCGGCTCCGTGCCCTTTGGGGCTTGGGGGATGCCATGTGGGGCCGGGCGATGCTTTTGGCCCTCTGGGGAGCTGTGTCCTGGTGCCCCTGCACTCCCTGCCCACCCCATGCAGACACAGAAAGGCTCTGGAGAAACAACAAATTTTACTGACATAATAAGATCAGAACAGTTTCTAAAAACATTTCAAGAACTCCCTCCTCAACACCCACCCGCCACCCACCCCTCCCAAACAAACAGTCACCCTGGGTTCCCACCCGCTATCCATCTCCCACCCCTCAAAGAATCAGATCCCGCCCCAGCTCCGATCTGCGCTCCTGCCCAGCTGCTCCGCCTTCCAGAGCCCTGCGCTGCCTCCTGACATCCCGGTGTTGGGGGATGTTCCGTCCCACGACGCTGCCCTCGCCCCTGGGGACACCAGTGCCCAGAGAGATGGTATTGTCTGGGGTGGTGTCCGACTCCATGGGCACATCAGTGGCGACGCTGATGTTCAGGACTGGAAGGGTGTTAGCTTCCATTGGGACGTCTGTGCCCACGGAGATGTGCTAGGACAGGGTGGTGTCCTCCTCCATCTGGACATCAGTGGTGACGGAGATGTCCAAGACGGAGGAGGTGTCCTACTCCATCTGGACATCGGTGGTGACAGAGATGTCCAAGATGGAGCAGGTGTCCTCCTCCATCTGGACATCGGTGGTGACGGAGATGTCCAAGATGGAGGAGGTGTCCTCCTCCATCTGGACATCAGTGGTGACAGAGATGTCCAAGATGGAGGAGGTGTCCTCCTCCATCTGGACATCCGTGGTGACAGAGATGTCCAAGATGGAGGAGGTGTCCACCTCCATGGGCACAGACGTGTCCTGGGCGCCGCCACTGCCCGTGGGTGCCCCCAAGGCCTTGGCCTGACGGTACCAGGGCCCCCGGAGCAGCGGTTGCCCATGGGGGGCCCCTGGGTTTGCCCCGGCCCGGGGGAGGTGGGAGCCCTGGGGGCCCCAGAGGGCAGCGTTTGGGGGAGCGGTGAGGCGCTGGCTCATGGCGCAGGTGGCTGGGCTGGGCTCCGCTCCTCTGCTCCGGGGACGGTGGAGGGTTGGAAGTCGCCGGAGGAAGCCGCTCGCTGAGCTGGAGAGAGGAGAGAGAGCTGTGCTGGGCTGGGGGCTGCGGGGAGTCTGTCGGGGCCCCCGCGGAGCTGCGCCCCAGCCCGGCCGTGCCCCTGCTGTGCTGCGGGGCAGTGGGGCGCCTGCGGCAGGGAGCATCCCTCGGGCGGGAGTGCCGAGGGGCCGGGGATGCCGTACCTGCTGGGGGAGCCCAGGGGCCCTGCGGTGCCCCCCGCGCCGGGGGTGCCCAGGGGGCCGGCAGTGGTGCCACGAGCGCCCGGGTGGTCGGCAGAGCTTGGCTGAGCCTGAAAGAGAGCCATGAGCGAGCGCTGGCGCTGCCACCCCGAGCTGGGGCAGGAGGGCACACGAGGGGGCTGAGGAGGAGGAGGGAGAGGGGCAGGGGAGGAAGGGCCCAGGGTGTCCCTGGTGCGGGGTCGGGGTCAGTCCTTGCCTCAGCAGGAGAAGGCTGAAGGGCACAGGAAGGGGTGCAGGAGCTGGAGAGGGTATCGGTGTGGCCAGGGACCGCGGCGTGGGTGCCCAGGGCTGACAGCACGGGGATCGGCTCTGCTCTGCAGCGTGGCCGAGCCCCGAATGTTTGGTGGTCGCCGCTCTGGCTGCTTCTGTTTGGGCGTTGCCGGGGACGAATGTTGGGGCTCCCAGTGTTCAGCACCCGGCAACAGCTCTGCTGGGGGAGAGCAATGGGTCACACCAGAGTCCACAGTCCCACTCGGGGTCACCAGGAACACCCGTACCGAGTGGTGTCTCTAAGGGGTCCATGCTGGGACCAGTATGGTTCAATCTCTTCACCAATAACAGACATTGAGTGCCCTCTCAGCGAGTTTTGTGTGCCCCCAAGCTGGTTGCTGCAGTTGAGCTGCCTGAGGGGTGGGATGGGATGCAGATGGCCCTGGAGAAGGTTGAGGAGTGGCCTGTGTGATCCTCATGATGCTCCCCAAGGCCGAGCGCAGGCCCTGCACATGGGTTGGGGCAACCCCCGGTGTCAGCGCAGGCTGGGGGTTGAAGGGCTGGAGAACAGCCGTGCTGAGAAGGAGCTGTGGGTGCAGGCTGGAGAGGTGGGGCTGGGTGAGCCTCATGAAGTTCAGCAAGGCCAAGTGCACGATCCTGCACCTGGGTTGGGGTAATCCAAAACACAAACCTAGGCTGGGTAGAGAATGGATTGGGAGCAGCCCTGAGGAGAAGGACTTGGGGTGCTGGGGGATGAGAAGCTGGCCATGAGCCGGCACTGTGCGCTGGCAGCCCAGAAAGCCCAGCGTCTCCTGGGCTGCATCCCCAGCAGCGTGGCCAGCAGGGCGAGGGAGGGGGTCCTGCCCCTCTGCTCCGCTCTGGGGAGAGCCCCCCTGGAGCCCCGCGTCCGGCTCTGGAGCCCTCAGCTCAGGAAGGACCTGGAGCTGCTGGAGCGGGTCCCAAGGCGGCCGCGGAGATGATGCCAGGCTGGAACAGCTCTGCTCTGGAGAAGGGCTGAGAGAGTTGGGGTTGTTCAGCGAGGAGAAGGGAAGCCTGCGCGCAGCCCTGATTGCAGCCTTTCTGTACTTCAAGGGGGCGGATAAAGAAAGACAGAGAGACTTCTGAGCAGGGCCCGTAGTGACAGGAAGAGGGGCGACAGTTTTCACCGGAATGAGGGGAGATTCATCCGAGCTCTAAAGGAGAGACCAGATTGTGACCTTTCTGTGCTTCGGGGGGGCAATAAGAACAGTGGGGACAGGTGTTTAATCGGGGTCTGTTTTGGTTGGACAAGGGTTAATGCTTTAAACCAAAACAGATTCCAACGAGCTATAAAGAAGACATTTTTGACGGGGAAAGGACTGAAAGATTGGCTCAGGCTTCCCAGAGTGGTGGTTGATGCCCCATCCCTTGAAACATTCAAGGTCAGGGTGGATGGGCTCAGAGCAGCGTGCCCGAGTGGAAGATGGCCCTGCTCCTGCAGGGGGATGCACTGCGTGACCTTGAAAGGTCTCTTTCAACCCCCACTATTCAATGATTCTATGATTTATTTCCCACTTGGGGAGGACTGAGCTGTAGTTTTTTGCCTGAGGAAGGAAAGACATGGATTTTCTCTAGCTGTAAGGAAAGAGGTCATCTCCTGACAGTGTTGAGGAAGGCTGTGTTAGGAACCCACCACCTGCCTAGTCTGCCCCTCGACTTTTCTCTGGCATCTGGTACGGTTTCAGAAGGTTTTCAGGCTGTTGTTCTATTCAGTTGCATCAGATATTTTCATCTGCGATAATTCACAAGGATTTCAGTGGCAAAATCTGTAAGGTAACATACTTGCCAGCGGTGAGAAGATTGATAGTCCTGTCAGTGGAGTGATTTGGGTCTGAAGCTACTCACATGCTCAACATTCTGCAGAACCGAACCTGGTTTATAAAACTAAGGGCATATTGCAGGACTTACTGAGCATTTGCAGGAACTGAAGGCAAATTCAGCTGCAGCCCCTGTAACAGCGCGGGCTGATGCACCACAGACACGAAGGGGAATGTTTTTGTGTGCTTTGCGTGTACCACAACAGCCCATCTGAGTCAAACTCCAGGAGTAAGTGGCTTCTTGCAGGCACCCGGCCCTGCTGCTCCGGGCATCGCTTATGGGCAGCTCAGGAGCCTCCTGGTCTCCAGGGGCCATGGTCTAGCCCTCTGCTGTGCCTGAGATGTGATACCAGCACCCACTAGATGGTGGTGGAGGACAGCAAGGAGAAGGCTTCCTGGGCCCTGAGAGCAGAGGGCCAGGCGCTGCTTGCCGTGAGGCTCGGAGGGGATGTGCCAAAACATAGCACCGGTGGGCACAGTCCCAAAAATACCACGGTGGCGATTGTTGAAGCTGTCTCCCTGGAAAGAGCTGACATATTGTCTTGGAAGAAGCAAGCTGGGTTGCTCCGTGTTGTGGCTCACTCCCAGCGCAGTCCATGTGTGCAAGGGCGACTCAACCCACTCACAAACACAAAGAAATGCCTTCAAAGGCTTCATAGTCTGTAGTTCACAACACAAATTCACTTGAAACCTGAATGCTGCTCCTGAGCTTGGACCCTCCAGGCACACTGGTCCAAGACAGGGATCGATGCGCTGCTCCTCATAGCTTGGAGTGGGTTCTGCGAGATAGTGGAACCTGGAAGGCTGAGCAGGGCTGTCAGTAATGAGGGATATTCAGGGACTGAACTGAAAGGCTTAGAAACCTCACTGGCCTCCCTGCCTTGCCGGCAGTTTGGGCCTGCGTTTGGCACAACCTGAGAGCTGAAGTGCTCGCAGCGTCTCCTCTGCAGCCAGAAGAGCGTGCGAGCAAGAAGGGAGTTTTACACCCATTTTCTGTCAGCACTGGAGAGATCTTTTTCCTAGGACGCTTTTCTGGAAGTGATTTCCTGAGGTGGTGTAGCAGTGCTGGCGTACAGACCAGGGAGGTGGCGAATCTCCATCCCTGGAGAGTTTCTAATTCATTTGGATGAAATTGGACTGAGTAACCTGATCTCCCTCTGAAGCCAGCTGAAGTTAAAGTACAAAGTTCTGCCCTTTCTATACCCTTTAGTGATTCTGCGATATATTGGATCTCTTTTATTCTTAAGATGAGCTGTGCAGGCAGAGGAGAAGAGG
>NW_026527848.1:0-47839 GCF_017976375.1 Cuculus canorus
GGGTGAAATTCAAATGGAAGACTTCAAGAAGCAAGTATTGCCTCTGGAGACAGAGCTGGGCTGCCCAGTGTGACAGCTCTGAGTGATACTCGTCACCAGCTTTGCAGTAAGAGCTCTCCAGGCCTTGCCAGCCCACAAACGCGTGGCAGAGTCTTCAACCACTCTTATAGACTGGCTGAGATACAAAAGTTGTTAAGGAAACTCCTTAATTTGATACGCAAACATAATAATTTGTTTTATTGTTTTATGTTTCTGTAACTTTGCTCCATTATTGCAAATCAATGCTTTCAGATAAACATGTTCGCCTAGCTTTTAAATGCCTGCTAGCGATAAAGCTGACACAGCTCTACCTTCTGGGAAGCAAGTGCTCCATTTCTGAAGGTGTGGTGGTTCTTAAACCTCACACTAGAGGACTCCTGTAATTGTCAGGCTCTCAGTGATTTTCTCATGTAAAGCTGAAGAGCAACAGGGTTTCTTCGCCCATTCTTCGCACCAGCTTGGAGCTGGGCTGATGGAAGGAGTGACAAGTACCACTGCAAGCCAGGGAAGAATCTTGTCAGGGGCCAGGAGAGCAGGCTTGGACCCTGGAATCCCTGCAGCAGCTCCTGGCATTCATCTCAATGCTCTTGGGCTGTGTTGGGACACAAAAAGGTGCTGCAAAGCCACAGCTTTATCATCTGAGAGTGGAAAGTCTCCACTTGGAAGTTGCTTCCCCTTTCCCCCGTCCATTACTAATTCACTGTATTTTTTCAGCATTTTTCCTTAGTTTCAAGAAAACTGTATCTGAGTGACCACTGAGGGTGCTCTGTGGGTCTGGAAATAATTGTGTGCTCCCACACTCACCGAGGTGGTGCCATCTCTTCTCCAGCTCACAACTCACTGCAGTTTAATCAGCAATTACATTATGTAAGAACACGAGAAAACAGTTCTGCAGACATGCTGCTCCATCGTTTCAGTGGGATTTAGAAGTGACTCATTCATAAATGTGCCGTAGGAAGTTTGTGTGAGGAGAAAAAGATGAAAGACAGACCAGAGGAACGTGCTTCATTCACGGTGGAGATCAAGAATCTGATTTGTGCACAGCAGCGTAGAAGAATAAATACTCAGAGTCATTGAATCGTAGAGTGGTTTGAGTTGGAAGGTACCTTAAAGGTCACGCCGTTCCAACCCCCCGACAAGGGCAGGGACACCTCCTGCTGGATGAGGTTGCTCAAAGCCTCATCCAACCCAGCTTTGACACCTTGCTACTTCTTTGGAGACGTCCCAGTTATTTACTGTCACCCACCTACTGGCATGGGGAAATCAGGCCCATGTCTTGGTAGCAGAGAGTTTGGTCCACAGCATGTGAGAATGGGAACAACTTCTGCTGGCTTGAGGTTTCTGCTGAGGCTGTGACCTCCAGCAATTCTGTTGCAAAGCTCTGACAAGCTGCTGAGCAGACCAGGCTCTGTGAATGACCTGATATGAAGCCCATGGCAGGATCACAGCGTGGTGTGTGGATGAGAGTCCACACACCTTGAGGCTGCTGGGAGCCTGTAACCCAGCTGCTCCCTTTGATGTTGGGCTGCAGGAACCCAAACTGAGCACTGACCACGGTGTCAGATTGCATTAGATACCAATGAAAGGAATTTTTTTCAGGAACCCCAGGGTCATGTAATGTCCCAAGTGCTGAAGCAGGTCAGGAATTCTTTTAGCTTAAATTTAAGTACCCAAAACACACTGCGCAATTGTCCCCTGTCTCATCAGCTGTGTTCTTGCTATGACTTAGAGTAAGACTTCTACAGTAACACATTGAACACTAGTGTTAAAATCCTCATTATGTAGTACCACAAGCGGACAAGAAAGACTGCAGAATAGATAAGAGCAGCAGCCCAGAATGCTGCTGCTCGTTAGCTCTTTCTCCCGGGAGCGCTTTCATTGCAAACTGCAAATCGCGATTACAAGAACACTGTACTATAGATTCTTCATCTGTGATTCCCCTGTTCACTGCAAAATCTTTTCTCCTAACCCAATATAGGAGGTAACTTGTTTCCTAGAAAGCTGCCTGAGAATCAGATCTCTTGCTGAACTGACACTGCACTCTCTGTTTAGGAGTCTGCTTAAGTATAGATAGGGCTAGCTGCGACAGGACTGTGCTCAGGAAAGCTCGCTGGTGAATTGGAAACCTTGACCGTTAACAGCTAAGGGGAACGTGCTAGCCCAGAATGCTGCTGCTCGTTAGCTCTTTCTCCCGGGAGCGCTTTCATTGCAAACTGCAAATCGCGATTACAAGAACACTGTACTATAGATTCTTCATCTGTGATTCCCCTGTTCACTGCAAAACATTTCTGCCTAACCAACATTGGGAAGTTGCTTGTTTCCTAGAAAGCTGCCTGAGAATCAGATCTCTTGCTGAACTGACACAGCACTCTCTGTTTAGGAGTCTGCTTAAGTATAGATTGGGCAGCTGCGACAGGACTGTGCTCAGGAAAGCTCGCTGGTGAATTGGAAACCTTGACCGTTAACAGCTAAGGGGAACGTGCTAGCCCAGAATGCTGCTGCTCGTTAGCTCTTTCTCCCGGGAGCGCTTTCATTGCAAACTGCAAATCGCGATTACAAGAACACTGTACTATAGATTCTTCATCTGTGATTCCCCTGTTCACTGCCAAGATCTTTTCTCCTAACCCAATATAGGAGGTAACTTGTTTCCTAGAAAGCTGCCTGAGAATCAGATCTCTTGCTGAACTGACACTGCACTTTCTGTTTAGGAGTCTGCTTAAGTATAGATAGGGCAGCTGCGACAGGACTGTGCTCAGGAAAGCTCGCTGGTGAATTGGAAACCTTGACCGTTAACAGCTAAGGGGAACGTGCTAGCCCAGAATGCTGCTGCTCGTTAGCTCTTTCTCCCGGGAGCGCTTTCATTGCAAACTGCAAATCGCGATTACAAGAACACTGTACTATAGATTCTTCATCTGTGATTCCCCTGTTCACTGCAAAACATTTCTGCCTAACCAACATTGGGAAGTTGCTTGTTTCCTAGAAAGCTGCATTAGAATCAGATCTCTTGCTGAACTGTAACTGCACTCTCTGTTTAGGAGTCTGCTTAAGTATAGATTGGGCAGCTGCGACAGGACTGTGCTCAGGAAAGCTCGCTGGTGAATTGGAAACGTTGACCGTTAACAGCTAAGGGGAACGTGCTAGCCCAGAATGCTGCTGCTCGTTAGCTCTTTCTCCCGGGAGCGCTTTCATTGCAAACTGCAAATCGCGATTACAAGAACACTGTACTATAGATTCTTCATCTGTGATTCCCCTGTTCACTGCAAAATCTTTTCTCCTAACCAATATAGGAGGTAACTTGTTTCCTAGAAAGCTGCCTGAGAATCAGATCTCTTGCTTAACAGACAATCAATATACTGTTTAGGAGTCTGCTTAAGTATAGATAGGGCAGCTGCGACAGGACTGTGCTCAGGAAAGCTCGCTGGTGAATTGGAAACCTTGACCGTTAACAGCTAAGGGGAACGTGCTAGCCCAGAATGCTGCTGCTCGTTAGCTCTTTCTCCCGGGAGCGCTTTCATTGCAAACTGCAAATCGCGATTACAAGAACACTGTACTATAGATTCTTCATCTGTGATTCCCCTGTTCACTGCAAAACATTTCTGTCTAACCAACATTGGGAAGTTGCTTGTTTCCTAGAAAGCTGCACTAGAATCAGATCTCTTGCTGAACTGTACCTGCACTCTCTGTTTAGGAGTCTGCTTAAGTATAGATTGGGCAGCTGCGACAGGACTGTGCTCAGGAAAGCTCGCTGGTGAATTGGAAACCTTGACCGTTAACAGCTAAGGGGAACGTGCTAGCCCAGAATGCTGCTGCTCGTTAGCTCTTTCTCCCGGGAGCGCTTTCATTGCAAACTGCAAATCGCGATTACAAGAACACTGTACTATAGATTCTTCATCTGTGATTCCCCTGTTCACTGCCAGATCTTTTCTCCTAACCCAATATAGGAGGTAACTTGTTTCCTAGAAAGCTGCCTGAGAATCAGATCTCTTGCTGACCTGACACTGCACTTTCTGTTTAGGAGTCTGCTTAAGTATAGATAGGGCAGCTGCGACAGGACTGTGCTCAGGAAAGCTCGCTGGTGAATTGGAAACCTTGACCGTTAACAGCTAAGGGGAACGTGCTAGCCCAGAATGCTGCTGCTCGTTAGCTCTTTCTCCCGGGAGCGCTTTCATTGCAAACTGCAAATCGCGATTACAAGAACACTGTACTATAGATTCTTCATCTGTGATTCCCCTGTTCACTGCAAAACATTTCTGTCCTAACCAACATATGGAAGTTGCTTTTTTCCTAGAAAGCTGCATTAGAATCAGATCTCTTGCTGAACTGTAACGGCACTCTCTGTTTAGGAGTCTGCTTAAGTATAGATTGGGCAGCTGCGACAGGACTGTGCTCAGGAAAGCTCGCTGGTGAATTGGAAACCTTGACCGTTAACAGCTAAGGGGAACGTGCTAGCCCAGAATGCTGATGCTCGTTAGCTCTTTCTCCCGGGAGCGCTTTCATTGCAAACTGCAAATCGCGATTACAAGAACACTGTACTATAGATTCTTCATCTGTGATTCCCCTGTGCACTGCAAAACATTTCTGCCTAACCAACATTGGGAAGTTGCTTGTTTCCTAGAAAGCTGCACTAGAATCAGATCTCTTGCTGAACTGTAACTGCACTTTCTGTTTAGGAGTCTGCTTAAGTATAGATTGGGCAGCTGCGACAGGACTGTGCTCAGGAAAGCTCGCTGGTGAATTGGAAACGTTGACCGTTAACAGCTAAGGGGAACGTGCTAGCCCAGAATGCTGCTGCTCGTTAGCTCTTTCTCCCGGGAGCGCTTTCATTGCAAACTGCAAATCGCGATTACAAGAACACTGTACTATAGATTCTTCATCTGTGATTCCCCTGTTCACTGCAAAATCTTTTCTCCTAACCCAATATAGGAGGTAACTTTTTTCCTAGAAAGCTGCCTGAGAATCAGATCTCTTGCTGAACTGACACTGCACTTTCTGTTTAGGAGTCTGCTTAAGTATAGATAGGGCAGCTGCGACAGGACTGTGCTCAGGAAAGCTCGCTGGTGAATTGGAAACCTTGACCGTTAACAGCTAAGGGGAACGTGCTAGCCCAGAATGCTGCTGCTCGTTAGCTCTTTCTCCCGGGAGCGCTTTCATTGCAAACTGCAAATCGCGATTACAAGAACACTGTACTATAGATTCTTCATCTGTGATTCCCCTGTTCACTGCAAAACATTTCTGTCTAACCAACATTGGGAAGTTGCTTGTTTCCTAGAAAGCTGCACTAGAATCAGATCTCTTGCTGAACTGTAACTGCACTCTCTGTTTAGGAGTCTGCTTAAGTATAGATTGGGCAGCTGCGACAGGACTGTGCTCAGGAAAGCTCGCTGGTGAATTGGAAACCTTGACCGTTAACAGCTAAGGGGAACGTGCTAGCCCAGAATGCTGCTGCTCGTTAGCTCTTTCTCCCGGGAGCGCTTTCATTGCAAACTGCAAATCGCGATTACAAGAACACTGTACTATAGATTCTTCATCTGTGATTCCCCTGTTCACTGCAAGATCTTTTCTGCCTAACCCAATATAGGAGGTAACTTGTTTCCTAGAAAGCTGCCTGAGAATCAGATCTCTTGCTGAACTGACACTGCACTTTCTGTTTAGGAGTCTGCTTAAGTATAGATAGGGCAGCTGCGACAGGACTGTGCTCAGGAAAGCTCGCTGGTGAATTGGAAACCTTGACCGTTAACAGCTAAGGGGAACGTGCTAGCCCAGAATGCTGCTGCTCGTTAGCTCTTTCTCCCGGGAGCGCTTTCATTGCAAACTGCAAATCGCGATTACAAGAACACTGTACTATAGATTCTTCATCTGTGATTCCCCTGTTCACTGCAAAACATTTCTGTCTAACCAACATGGGAAGTTGCTTGTTTCCTAGAAAGCTGCACTAGAATCAGATCTCTTGCTGAACTGTACCTGCACTCTCTGTTTAGGAGTCTGCTTAAGTATAGATTGGGCAGCTGCGACAGGACTGTGCTCAGGAAAGCTCGCTGGTGAATTGGAAACCTTGACCGTTAACAGCTAAGGGGAACGTGCTAGCCCAGAATGCTGCTGCTCGTTAGCTCTTTCTCCCGGGAGCGCTTTCATTGCAAACTGCAAATCGCGATTACAAGAACACTGTACTATAGATTCTTCATCTGTGATTTCCCTGTTCACTGCAAAAGCTTTCTGCCTAACCAACCATGGGAAGTTGCTTGTTTCCTAGAATGCTGCATTAGAATCAGATCTCTTGCTGAACTGACACTGCACTCTCTGTTTAGGAGTCTGCTTAAGTATAGATTAGGGCAGCTGCGACAGGACTGTGCTCAGGAAAGCTCGCTGGTGAATTGGAGACGTTGACCGTTAACAGCTAAGGGGAACGTGCTAGCCCAGAATGCTGCTGCTCGTTAGCTCTTTCTCCCGGGAGCTGCTTTCATTGCAAACTGCAAATCGCGATTACAAGAACACTGTACTATAGATTCTTCATCTGTGATTCCCCTGTTCACTGCCAGTTCTTTTCTCCTAACCCAATATATGATGTAACTTTTTTCCTAGAAAGCTGCATTAGAATCAGATCTCTTGCTGAACTGACACTGCACATTCTCTTTAGGAGTCTGCTTAAGTATAGATTGGGCAGCTGCGACAGGACTGTGCTCAGGAAAGCTCGCTGGTGAATTGGAAACCTTGACCGTTAACAGCTAAGGGGAACGTGCTAGCCCAGAATGCTGCTGCTCGTTAGCTCTTTCTCCCGGGAGCGCTTTCATTGCAAACTGCAAATCGCGATTACAAGAACACTGTACTATAGATTCTTCATCTGTGATTCCCCTGTTCACTGCAAAATCTTTTCTCCTAACCCAATATAGGAGGTTGCTTGTTTCCTAGAAAGCTGCACTAGAATCAGATCTCTTGCTGAACTGTCACTGCACTCTCTGTTTAGGAGTCTGCTTAAGTATAGATTGGGCAGCTGCGACAGGACTGTGCTCAGGAAAGCTCGCTGGTGAATTGGAAACGTTGACCGTTAACAGCTAAGGGGAACGTGCTAGCCCAGAATGCTGCTGCTCGTTAGCTCTTTCTCCCGGGAGCGCTTTCATTGCAAACTGCAAATCGCGATTACAAGAACACTGTACTATAGATTCTTCATCTGTGATTCCCCTGTTCACTGCAAAATCGTTTTACCTAACCCAATGTAGGAGGTTGCTTGTTTCCTAGAAAGCTGCATTAGAATCAGATCTCTTGCTGAACTGTCACTGCACTCTCTGTTTAGGAGTCTGCTTAAGTATAGATTGGGCAGCTGCGACAGGACTGTGCTCAGGAAAGCTCGCTGGTGAATTGGAAACGTTGACCGTTAACAGCTAAGGGGAACGTGCTAGCCCAGAATGCTGCTGCTCGTTAGCTCTTTCTCCCGGGAGCGCTTTCATTGCAAACTGCAAATCGCGATTACAAGAACACTGTACTATAGATTCTTCATCTGTGATTCCCCTGTTCACTGCAAAATCGTTTTACCTAACCCAATATAGGAGGTTGCTTGTTTCCTAGAAAGCTGCCTGAGAATCAGATCTCTTGCTGAACTGTCACTGCACTCTCTGTTTAGGAGTCTGCTTAAGTATAGATTGGGCAGCTGCGACAGGACTGTGCTCAGGAAAGCTCGCTGGTGAATTGGAAACGTTGACCGTTAACAGCTAAGGGGAACGTGCTAGCCCAGAATGCTGCTGCTCGTTAGCTCTTTCTCCCGGGAGCGCTTTCATTGCAAACTGCAAATCGTGATTACAAGAACACTGTACTATAGATTCTTCATCTGTGATGTCCCGGTTCACTGCAAAATATTTCTGCCTAACTAACCATGGGAAGTTTCTTGTTTCCTAGAAAGCTGCATTAGAATCAGATCTCTTGCTGAACTGTCACTGCACTCTCTGTTTAGGAGTCTGCTTAAGTATAGATTGGGCAGCTGCGACAGGACTGTGCTCAGGAAAGCTGGCTGGTGAATATAAAAACTTGACCGTAACAGCTAAGGGGAACGTGCTAGCCCAGAATGCTGATGCTCGTTAGCTCTTTCTCCCGGGAGTGCTTTCATTGCAAACTGCAAATCGCGATTACAAGAACACTGTACTATAGATTCTTCATCTGTGATTCCCCTGTTCACTGCAAAACCTTTCTGTATAACCAACCATGGGAAGTTGCTTGTTTCCTAGAAAGCTGCATTAGTATCAGATCTCTTGATGAACTGTTACTGCAATCTCGCATTAGGAGTCTGCATAAGTATAGATTGGGCAGCTGCGACAGGACTGTGCTCAGGAAAGCTCGCTGGTGAATTGGAAACGTTGACCGTTAACAGCTAAGGGGAACGTGCTAGCCCAGAATGCTGATGCTCGTTAGCTCTTTCTTCCTGGAGCGCTTTCATTGCAAACTGCAAATCGCGATTACAAGAACACTGTACTATAGATTCTTCATCTGTGATTCCCTTGTTCACTGCAAAACCTTTCTGCCTAGCCAGCCATGGGAAGTTGCTTGTTTCCTAGAAAGCTGCATTAGAATCAGATCTCTTGCTGACCTGTAACTGCACTCTCTGTTCAGGAGTCTGCTTAATTATAGATTGGGCAGCTGCGACAGGACTGTGCTCAGGAAAGCTCGCTGGTGAATTGGAAACCTTGACCGTTAACAGCTAAGGGGAACGTGCTAGCCCAGAATGCTGCTGCTCGTTAGCTCTTTCTCCCGGGAGCGCTTTCATTGCAAACTGCAAATCGCGAATACAAGAGCACTCTACTATAGTATTTTCATCTGTGATTCCCCTGTTCACTGCAAAATCTTTTTTTCTAACCAAACATAGGAGGTTGCTTGTTTCCTAAAATGCTGCATGAGAATCAGATCTCTTGCTGAAGTGTCACTGCCCTCTATGTTTAGGAGTCTGCTTAAGTATAGATTGGGCAGCTGTGACAGGACTGTTCTCAGGAAAGCTCTGCTGGTGAATCGGACACCAAGTGCGGGTGGTGGAGCGGTACCGCCATCCAGTGACCAGATTAAGGAACCGATCTGTACGGACGTGTTTGCAAAAGCGAGAGCGAACCGGTGGTGAGGAGGATTTTAAGGACCAAATATCATTGTTGGAGCATAAAGAGCAAGGAAAGAAAAGGAGACAAGCTCAAACATGCGATCAGCTACCCCCAGCAGCGAGGCTGCCACAAATTAGCTTCAAAGTTCCTAACGCCTACACAAAAATTGCTGTGGTGGGACCGATGGCTCGAATTTTGTGAAGTAAATGCAGTGGAAAGGGCATTCTCTTGCAGAACTGTTACGGTAAAATGCACAATATGTTTAGGAGTCTACTTAAGTATAGGTAATATATAATAATATAGACAATCTGTGCTCAGATAATATTTCTCCCTGAAATGAGTCTTTGTTGAATTGAATATGGGGTTTGCATTTGTCTGCTCTTGCTAAAGCCGGAGCATTTTATCAGAGGCTTTGCAATGCTAGCACTCCTCTGGTAACAGCTGTTTAGACTCAGTTCCTCCATCCCTTTCGTTTCAACTAAACCACTGTTAAAACACTGTGGTTCTTGAAAACTATGGAGATGAGATTTCAGGAAGAAATGTTTTGCTGTGAGGGTGGGGAGGCCCTGGCCCAGGTTGCCCAGAGCAGTGGTGGCTGCCCCATCCCTGGGGGTGTTCAAGGCCGGGTTGGATGGGGCTTAGAGCCCCTGATCCAGTGGGAGGTGTTCCTGCCCATGGCAGGGGGTGGAACTGGATAGGCTTTAAGGCCCCCTCCAACCCAAACCATTATATGATTCTATAAAAAGGAGCTGACTATGTTGATCAAAATATGTCTGGGGAGGGTTTGCCCACAGTACTGCAGGGTTTCCAATGCTTTGGTGCAATAACTGGGGTGAAATTCAAATGGAAGACTTCAAGAAGCAAGTATTGCCTCTGGAGACAGAGCTGGGCTGCCCAGTGTGACAGCTCTGAGTGATACTCGTCACCAGCTTTGCAGTAAGAGCTCTCCAGGCCTTGCCAGCCCACAAACGCGTGGCAGAGTCTTCAACCACTCTTATAGACTGGCTGAGATACAAAAGTTGTTAAGGAAACTCCTTAATTTTATATGCAAACATAATAATTTGTTTTATTGTTTTATGTTTCTGTAACTTTGCTCCATTATTGCAAATCAATGCTTTCAGATAAACATGTTCACCAGCTTTTAAATGCCTGCTAGTGATAAAGCTGACACAGCTCTACTGCGACGGGCGAGGGAAGCAAGCAGGCGACTCAATATGAGTGATAAAGCAAGCTTCAACTTTATTGATTACAGTTGCAGTTTATATACCTTTTACTACATTTTGCTTAGTCATTCCCTAAACCTGATTGGTTTGGTTATACATTTGTCAAACTATCATTGGCTACTACTACATTCATTTAATCTTATTCTCTCCTACTTGCGGATACAGTGGGGGGCCCACGATACTCTCCTGCTTCCTTGAAGTTGTTTGTTCGGCATATCTTCTAGGTCCGCCTGACCTTTACTCACTTCCTTATCAGCATGTTTTAACATACTTCTGGTACATCTTCCTTGCAGCTGATAAGTTTCCACTGAGATACTCATGCTAAACAAAAGCCTCATGATAACCGTGTCTCGCACAGCCTTTCCATAGATCCATGGCCTTGTTCAGTTAGCCATTCATGCATCCATTCTCCAACAGTTCCCCCTTTTTCTTTTTGAGCAAGCAAAGCATTTTGATTTTTCATTATATTGCGCATAATACAATTGTAACCTATCTTACATACAACTACGAGCAATAATATCAGCCTAAACCAGCGCAATGCTTCCTTAATTATCGATAGGAGCCAAGGGGATAGGGATCCAAAGATTGATTGTAACCAGCTATCGATTCCCCAACCTTTTTCTTGCGTAAGGTGGTGAAGGCCTTGTTGCAATTCTTTTATTTTAGCATGGATGGATGTAGAATGATCGGACAAGTTCATGCAACACATACCTTCAAATTCCTCACACCCATGTCCTTGTGCTAAGAGCAAAAAGTCTATAGCAGCTCTATTTTGAAGCACCGCGTGATTAACACTTTGCACATCTGTAGTAAGCTTATCTAAAATATCTGATGTCTTATTTAATTCGTCCTTTGCCCAACACCCCAATTGTTTTGCTAAATTCATTGCCTTATTAGCTGCAGCTCCAGGGAGGACGATCGCAATTGCTACCTGTTTGAATTTACTCCAAAATGTAGGGTCTCCTATCTGATCGCAGTCTAGCTCATGTACACTGCGTTTTACTCTGCTTGCATTTTCGTTTTGACTCCATTGCATCAGTAGGGATATATTGGGGTGAAATAATGATAACTTTCCCAAATAACAAGGTCCTCCCTGTGGTTTTGCCGGTATACCATTCCAAGCTCTATCCCCGCAAATCAAAAATATACCGGGGGGCAATTTCTTCGGGGCCGTAATGTTGGCACCGTTACATTTGGAGTAAAGCTGGCGATACACTGTTCCTGATTCCAGGGATGAGTCTAGGGTGGCCCAATATTTGCGATTCTTGTTAAAGTCATTTAGGTTCAGTGGCTCAAAACTGAGCCAACCCCCCTGTCTGGCATTGGATAAACTGGCATTTGCACTTCCAAAGAGATCTAATTCCTCTGGGGGAGAATTCAGGGTGGTATTCAAGGACAATATGATATTACATTGGTGGCAGCCATCATCCTGTGATGGTGTGCTTCCATACATTGACATGTTACAACTTATTGACTGTCCACATAGGGTACTATTACTTATAAGACTACAAAATTCCCCTGGAGACCAAACAGGCAAACCTACCAAACAAGTTCGAAAAGGATTAGTAACCCCTCCTAAACTTAGGCAAAGCGACGACTGATTAGTTTGGCTTGCTAATGTTACCCAGATGTTATCTCTTGGCTGATTAAAGCGTGTGATTCCTACTGTGCTGGCTATCACAGCACCAAGCAATATAATACAACTAAACCTCATTTTTCTTCTCCTCTCTTTCTTCTCTTATTTCTTTTAAATCTTACTGTTCCTAATCGTTGCAGTTTTAACTCCTACAATTTACTTAAACACTGATCCAATTCTTTGTCAGGATGTTAGTCCCTCAGAAGTCTGGCAGTGCTTTAACGTCTTGTCGATAACTTTTGAGTATCCTTTCAATTGTGCCAGCAACGGTCGCAGAATCAGCGGCAGCTTTTCTTCTATTCTTCTCTTGTCTTCCTCTGTCAGGATGTTGTGCAACCGTTGCATAGATATTTATTCAAATTTCTGCTTACTCTCGAGCGGTTTCCTGCTGATCAACAGTATTATCAGTGCCGGGGCCAGATGGGGTATCAGGAGCTATAGAAGCTTTAGTCCAACGACTGGGAATCCATTTTGGTCCTGTGGGGGTAAGCACACACATATAACCCCTACCCATATACTTAACTTCTGCTGGCCCCATCCAGGTTCCCGTTGTTAGATCTCTGTACATAACAAACATTGGTGGATTCTTTTGCTCATCACTATCATGACTATGGATCCATGCTGCTGGTTCTTTCTGATCTCCAAATATACATAAATGGTTTAAAACAAAGAGAGTCTTTGCTAATCGTTCTTGAACATCAGATAGATCCATAAATTTTTGAAGATATTGCTTTAGGGTTTGATGAGCCCTTTCAATAATAGCTTGACCTGTGGGGGAGTGTGGAATACCAGTAGTATGCCGTACTCCCCATGTTTGTAAAAATCGTCGAACCCTCATGCTAGTATATGCTGGGCCATTATCCGTTTTTATCACCGGAGGGACTCCCATAATGGCAAAGCATTGTGTTAAATGTCTTATAACATGGAGTGCCTTTTCACCCGTTCGCGCAGAGGCCCATATATATTTGCTATAAGTGTCTATGGTGACATGTACATATTTCCATCTGCCGAATGCAGCAAAATGGTCACGTCCATTTGCCATAATTCTTGAGATCTGAGACCTCTTGGATTTACACCTAACCCTAAACCAGGTCCATGATGAGTGCATGTGGGGCAAGCGCGGACAATTCCTTTTGCTTCCTCCATTGTAATGTTGAATTGTCGATGTAGTCCTCGTGCATTTTGGTGAAAGGCATTATGAGCTTCTCGTGCCTTCACAAAATCGCTCAGTGGTGCGGCAAAAGATACGAGTTGATCTGTTCTATAATTTCCTTCTCCAAGTCCTTCTGCCCACATATGACTTCTAGTATGTACTATGCAAAAAGGGCACGTTCGTTGTCAGATAGCTGATTGTAGTTGTCGAATTAAATCAAACAGCGGTTGATTGTGTATTTCTTTTATCCGAGCATCTTCTACATGATTTACTATATTGGCAACATACATGGAGTCCGTTACTACATTCAGATCATGATGCATCCACTGAGAAAAGGTCCAGACAACAGCTGTCAGTTCAAGGGTCTGTAAGGAATCCTCTGGAACAGCAGTCAATATTTTATGCTTCCATGTCTTTCCCTCATACCAAGTGGTTGCAGCTCGTCGTGACTTCTTTCCTGCATCAGTATAAACAGTAATTGCATGTTCCAAGGGTCATTCGCTACGTTTCGGGTGTTCCACCCAATTATTATTGCTTATCCATTTCAATACAGGCAATTTTAATGATTCAGCTGTGATGGATTACAATAGGAGAACTAGTTCTATTTCCAGTTAAATGTAAAAAGTTCAAAAGTTCAACACATAAGTCGCCTTTGCAATTCTTTCACTAGGAGGTAACATTTCTCCCTTTTTTTTTTTTTTTTTTTTTTTTTCTTCTTTCAGTTTGAGGAGCTTTACTTTTAACAGGTACTAATTGTGCTATTAGACCAAATGCTTGACACAGAATAACAAAAACATACGTATTGGATGACCATCAAGTCGTCTATGGGCTTTTCTCTGAGTAATGGCTTTTTCAATCTTGCCCAAAGTTTGTTGTGCATTACTCATAAAAGTACGAGATGCTGTTAAAGCCATGTCCTCCCTTAAGAAGATCAAATAATGGACTTAGTTCTGCATTAGTTATACCCAAATAAGGTTTAACTCGATTGATTGTTCCTAGGAGCTTTTGTAAATTGTTTTAACTACTATTTGCAATTTGGCTTGCTGGGGTTCAATTGTGGCATTCAAAATTTTCCACTCAAAATATTTCCAGGTTTGAATTTTTTCCAGGTGCGACTTGAAGGCCTATTTTCTCTAATACAATCTTTGAAATGGTATTAATTGAGCAACACAACTGCTTTGGGTGATATACACAGGTGGGAAAGGAATATAAACCATAGCTTGTATTTGTCCAGTAAAAGCAGAATTGATAACACCAGGTTACACAAAAAGACTTTGCAAAGTGACACTCGAATGACCCACTGACCAAAACACTTAAACCGTTACCAATAGGACCAAAAGCTTGGAGCGCACGCTGGGTTGCTGGTTTCCTTGGTTCTTTAATGTTAACGGTTTACCCTCTGGCTTCTTTTGTCTGTTTTTACCTGTATGGGAATTCTCAAGGGTGCAAATGCATTAACTTTTCTATTCCTTTGCAGATTTTTACTCTCAGAGGATACTCCTTTTGGACTCTTAAATCATGTCTTCATTAGTATCTGGCTAAAATTCCCTTTACAGTTGTCTGCACTAGGACCCAGCAGCTGCTGATCTGATAAGGGACACTGGAATGCAGAGTGTTCTTCATCAATTGTTACTCCCCTAGAGAGAGATAAGGATTCCCAAGACACAGCCACAGGGCTGGGTTTTTTGGTTGTTTTTTTTTTTTTGGTGTTTTTTTTTTTTTTCCATTTTCTTCTTCTATTTTCTATGGGGTTTTTTTCTATTTTTTTCTTTTTCCGTTTTCTTTTCTGTTTTTCTTTCTGTATTTCATATTTTCTTTCTTTTTTCTATTTTTTTTCTATGCATTTTAAAATCTTGTCATCTGCAGCCTTTCACTTCAAAGGTCCCAGGTAAATCTACCTGTTTGCCGGCTTAATGGACGTTTGAGATTGAAAGGTTTCAGAGTTGCATTTTAAAGATTAATCAAAACAGAGGCTCAATATAACCAAAACCCAATTTGCAAGTCTTACAAACGTTTAAAGCGCTTTAAACACACACACGCATACACACACGCAGAACCACTCTTTTGAGAACTGGATTAGTATACCTATACAACATTGTTTACGACCAATAAGAATAGCACGATGGTATGAATATTTAAACTATACATGGTACCGAACACATACAACACATACAATATGCTCATATATTATAAGATAAGGTTTGCATCAATTGTTTAACAGGTAACAGTCCTTGGTTGTTACAGCATTTTCGTGGCATCTTCTTCCTCCTCTGATTCCTCGCTATTATTTTCTGGTGTTGGATTTCAATATCTAACTGGTTTTCTACCTTGTAACGTTTTATACAATTTGTAATCTCTCTCCAAGCTTTCGTTAGTTTCTTTGCAGTTTTATCACCATCTATAAGTGCCTCCCACAGGATGTTCCCAAATTTGCGCCATTCACTTTCCTCAAATATCTCATCCGGATCCTTAAAACATCCCTTAGTTTTTCCTAAGGCAATGAGGCCCGCAAGTTGTTTGAGATATTGTGAGTCAAGTCCTCGCTTCTCTAAGAAGCTTTGTAATATTTCATAAGCCACTTCTTTATCCATTTCTGGTCAGAGAAAAAAAGCCCCTTATAAATTTATGAAGTCTTACGTGCAGCCCTGTTCCGTCTTTTCTCTCCAAAGCCTTATGATGTCGGGTGGCGGATCCCTTTTGGACCATCCAGGCGTTCGGACTAGAGTGCAACAATCCCTAACGAAATCATAAGCTCTTAGTCTTCGCCCTCCGGTCGCTGCATCCCGGCGCTTTTCCCGACTTTTACAAACAATCTCCATAATTTCTCCACTCGTCTATTAAGTCCTTAATCGGACCTACTCCCCGCTTTTCTAAAAAGCGTTGTAAAATTTCAAATGCTACCTCTCTTTCCATTGTGCACTTCTCTGTGACCCTCTTTCGTTATCCGGTCATATAAGATGCAGCCTTTTACTCTGTGCATCTGGGTAGTCTTCTTACTCAGCCGGCGAACCCCTTCTTTTCTTATCCGGGTTCAGGCGCAGATCGTAAGTACTGATTCAGTGTTACCGATCTTCCGCCCTCTGGTCGCTGCTACCAGTGCTTTACCGAGCTCGCCGTCCGGTGGAAACAGGGATTGGGGGTCCCTGTTCGGGCGCCACTTGCGACGGGCGAGGGAAGCAAGCGGACGACTCAATGTGAGTGATAAAGCAAGCTTCAACTTTATTGATTACAGTTGCGGTTTATATACCTTTTACTACATTTTGCTTAGTCATTCCCTAAACTTGATTGGTTTGGTTATACATTTGTCAAACAATCATTGGCTACTACTACATTCATTTAATCTTATTCTCTCTAACTTGCGGATACAGTGGGGGGCCCACGATACTCTCCTGCTTCCTTGAAGTTGTTTGTTCGGCATATCTTCTAGGTCCGCCTGATCTTTACTCACTTCCTTATCAGCATGTTTTAACATACCTCTGGTACATCTTCATTGCAGCTGATAAGTTTCCACTGAGATACTCATGCTAAACAAAAGCCTCATGATAACCCGTGTCTCGCACAGCCTTTCCATAGATCCATGGCCTTGTTCACTTAGCCATTCATGCATCCATTCTCCAACAACCTTTTATATGTCTGGAAAAGCTTCCACATTCAATTGCATCTCCTTATGTCACGCCACCCAGGAAAGGTATCTCTTTTACTAAGCAGCACCTTCAGAGCAGCTTCAGTATTGACCTGTAACGTGGGCCTTTCATGCACTGACAAGTCAACTTTGAGTCTACAACTCATCCTTAAAGCCAGATTCTATCAGGAAGAACGTTGCAAACCTAATCTGAACACAACATTTACATAAACGTGGTGTTCCTTACTTACCCAAACAATATTGTCAGAGGAGGTTTCACCTTCAGATGTTTGCCCTTCAAGATCTTCACCAGACAGATGGGAACCCTCAGCTTCTTCAGCAGCTTCAAAACACAATGTTAGAGTCAAGATCAGAGGCTGCAAAGGACTAAACTTTCCTGCCACTACGCAACAGACTGATGTGGCATTCAGCCTCGCCCCTATCGATTTAGGGTGACTTATAGCTTTATTTGGATATAATAATTTGACAGTATTCCTACTGGTAGGTTTCCATTCCTCCCTAGAAAAGGACCCAGAAACCAGTAAGCGTAATTGTTAAGTGGAAACCCAACCCTTCAGAAGCAGTTTATGTTTTTCCCAGGTTATAATGAAAGCTTACCATTGTCTTCCCCTGTGTCAGACTCAGCATCCCGTTCTCTTTCCCAAGCCAGCTTCCTGAATCGTTTTGCCATTGGACTGCCATTAAGTCCTCTGTGGCGCTTCCGTTGGTTCTAAGAGAGACCAAGGTCTTAGCACTTTCTTTAGGACTAATTCTAATGTGTCCCTCAGCTTTGTAGCACCATTGAGAGCACACCACGAGACACAAAATTCTCTTCTGAAAGGCTGTTGTAGGCAAAGGATGGTGCCATTTGTCACTCCTAGCTGAACACACCACATCCAAGAAACACGTCACCCCAGACCTCTTGGCACTTGTGCCACAAAGAGAAAACAGATCACGATGGTTTGCAAGTGAGAAAACTAGTTCACGATTCTATCAGGTGTCACCTCCCAGGCAGCCATTATCAGTCTGAGCTAAGGTTTTTTTGAGCACTGAGGGAGATTAAACACCTTAAATATCACAGACAGTGATGTTATGTGAATATGCTTATGTTTACAGTGTATTTACTACAAACTCATGGTGTGGTCATGGTGTTTCTTCATTAGAACTAGAGACAAAGTTGGAAGTACAAAGACCATAAACCTAATTGCAAGGAAGCAACCACTACCAATTCCTTATATTCAGCCCTCTACCTTCTCCCCTAATTTGGCTTAGGACCCTAATTTGACTTAGGCTGGGGGAGATTCTTTCCCTCCTTCCCCCTCAAGTTCTGGGGCAACAGGCTATTTTAGGCTACTCTCTAACAGTCTGCAGGTACACCTGCAGAGCAGATTCCCTCTCGACCCTCTGTGCACGGCTATCAAGCACTGGCAAGTAAACTTTGAGTCTACAACTCCTCCTTAAAGCCAGATTCTATCAGGACCCTAATTTGATTTAGGCTGGGGGAGATTCTCCCCCTCTTGCTCCCCCAAAATAGGCAACTTCAGGTGTGAGATCCAGAAACACTCTATAGCAGGTTAAGAGCTTCTGAATAAAAAACCCAAACCTAACGTTCCACTTGGCTTTGGGGCAGCTGGGGCTGGGGCAATGCAGATGATGCTGTAATGTTTGAGGCCTTTCCTTTGCAAAGGCTAACGAACGGGAGCACCAGGAGGACACCAATGCTGTTCCTGCCACTTCTTTCTGGTCCTGCACAGCAGCTATGGCCTGCCAAAACTGAGATTCTAACAAACACTGGGAGTGGATCGAATACCTGTCTAGATTTAAAAACAGTAGGGAAAAAAGTGGGATCTGTTAACGACTTCTCACAGTAATAAACGGCACTAGTTTGTGCCATGGTCAGCTCCAGTTGCGCTTGGCATCTCTGGCAGGACAACCGTAAACTGATGGTTCAACTAAATGCTACATACTAGTGAGGTCAAAGTATTTCTGTGATCTCCTTCACTTGTTTTTATTTACATAATTGGCCTAAACCTTCAATATATCTGGCAAAGATTCCACTCTAAATTGCGTTTCCTGGTGGTGCACTACCCGTGACTGGCATCCATCCTCCTCAAGTTCTGGAGCAACAAGCTATTTTACATGACTCTTCCACTAGCTGCAAATGATACTGCCAGATGGTCTCTTAGGTCCTTTTGGTTTTGAGGATGAACTCTGCCTAAAATGATGTATCAGAGCCACGTTTAACCCTCGATGTCACACTGCTTCTTGACATGCCAGCAGACAAGCCAAGAAGATGAGGCTTTGAATGTCTAAGGCCTCGGTAAGCTATGACCCAAACTCAAACCTGGTGAGGATTAAACCTTACGTGTACTACTGCGTTCAGGATGTCCATATATTTGTACTGCACAGATCTTCAAATATAGGTCAAATACCCATTTCAGCAGAGTGTTTCAATGCCTTAGCATTCAGACTTCCAGATTCCTCGAGTTTAGTAGTTGCCAGCAGAATTCGTCACATACATTTGTGATGGCCCCACAGCGGGTATACCAGGCTCCCTCTCACCCTTGAGCTACACTTCAGTAAACGAGGGGCGAGCATCCTTAGAGAATAACACACCGGAGAGGCATCTCTGGTCATTGCCACCCAATTGAAAGAGATAGGACCACCTTTCTCCTGGTCATACTGCTTAAATTCCTCCCCAGAATTTAAATAGCCATTTTACATTGAAAGGACTCATGCAGATTTATAAGAGCCTGAGCAAACAAGGCTGTATTGCTGTGTCTGGAAAGGGTTTTACTAAGCAGCACCTTCAGAGCAGCTTCAGTATTGACCTGTAACGTGGGCCTTTCATGCACTGACAAGTCAACTTTGAGTCTACAATTCATCCTTAAAGCCAGATTCTATCAGGAAGAACGATGCAAACCTAATCTGAACACAACATTTACATAAACGTGGTGTTCCTTACTTACCCGAACAATATCGTCAGAGGAGGTTTCACCTTCAAATTCAGATGTTTGCCCTTCAAGATCTTCACCAGATGGATGGGAACCCTCAGCTTCCTCAGCAGCTTCAAAACACAATGTTAGAGTCAAGATCAGAGGCTGCAAAGGACTAAACTTTCCTGCCACTACGCAACAGACTGATGTGGCATTCAGCCTCGCCCCTATCGATTTAGGGTGACTTATAGCTTTATTTGGATATAATAATTTGACAGTATTCCTACTGGTAGGTTTCCATTCCTCCCTAGAAAAGGACCCAGAAACCAGTAAGCGTAATTGTTAAGTGGAAACCCAACCCTTCAGAAGCAGTTTATGTTTTTCCCAGGTTATAATGAAAGCTTACCATTGTCTTCCCCTGTGTCAGACTCAGCATCCCGTTCTCTTTCCCAAGCCAGCTTCCTGAATCGTTTTGCCATTGGACTGCCATTAAGTCCTCTGTGGCGCTTCCGTTGGTTCTAAGAGAGACCAAGGTCTTAGCACTTTCTTTAGGACTAATTCTAATGTGTCCCTCAGCTTTGTAGCACCATTGAGAGCACACCACGAGACACAAAATTCTCTTCTGAAAGGCTGTTGTAGGCAAAGGATGGTGCCATTTGTCGCTCCTAGCTGAACACACCACATCCAAGAAACATGTCACCCCAGACCTCTTGGCACTTGTGCCACAAAGAGAAAACAGATCACGATGGTTTGCAAGTGAGAAAACTAGTTCACGATTCTATCAGGTGTCACCTCCCAGGCAGCCATTATCAGTCTGACCTAAGGTTTTTGGGAGCACCGAGAGAGATTAAACACCTTAAATATCACAGAAGGTGAAGTTATGTGAATGAAGGTGAAGTTATGTGAATATGCTTATGTTTCTGTGTATTTACTACAAACCCAGAAAATTATTTCTAGAACTTCTGTAAACAACGTGGTTTAAGAATTGGGTTTGCAACGGGGAGTAAAATTGTTTACCTGTAGCGCAGGTTCTCTTAAATACATGCCTTCTCTCACATTTCCTTTCCCAAGTCACCAGTTTCTATCCAAAACTAAATGGTAGGTACCACAGTTTGCTATTTGCATCCCAGACACCTACAACTGCACCTGAAGCCTTAGTCGATCTTATCCAGTTCCTAAACTATACACCATCATAAGCTCGTTTGTTAGAAAACTAGAAAAATACAAAGTTTAACAGAAAGCAACCCATTGACTCTGGACCCCTCATTTTTTCCTCCCTTTCTCAGCAGAGGGATCAAAGCGAATTAGAAGGCTATGAGCCTGTGCTCCGCTTAAGAAACATTGAGAGGAGGCAACTGAAGAAGGATGTGCAGGTTCTCGAACGTGTTCTGAGGAGGGCAACAAAGCTGGTGACAGGGCTGGAAGGAATGTCACGTGAGAAGCAGCTGAGGACTTGGGGCTTGTCTAGTTTGAAGGAAGGGAGGTTGAGGGGCCACCTCCTTGATCTCTGCAACTTCTTAATGAGAGGCAGTGGAGAGGGAGGTGCTGAGCTCTTCTCCCTGGGATCCACAGATAGGATGTGTGGGAACGGTTCAGAGCTGTGCCAGGGGACGTTTAGACTGGACGTGAGGAAGCTTTTCTTTACCAAGAGGGTGGTCAAACACTGGAACAGGCTTCCTGGCCAAGTGATCAATGCCCCAAGCCTGCCAGTGTTCAGAGGCTTTTCGACAATGCCCTTGACAGCATGCAGTAACTTTTGGCCAGACCCGCAGTGGTCAGGCAGGTGGACTGGGGGATCGTTTTAGGGCCCTTCCAATGGGAAAGGCTTTTGAAAAATCACCAACGCTTCCATGTAGAATTATCCCAGCGGTTTTCTCACCATCACCCAATGTTCTCACCTGAGCCGAAGACAACTAACACTCATGGAAATGCGAAAGGGAAAGTGCTTCTTTGCAAACCTGTTTCTTTTCCCAGATTGCATGAAGAGGCTATTCGCGTTAGAAACCTCACACCGAGAAATCGCAGGTTATGGTACTGATTTAATAGAGAGGTCGGGGGATGAGCAGTCTCAGATCTCTCTCTCTGAGAGCAACTGCAGGCGTCGATTTTAAAAACATTTCAATTATTTACATGGAAACTTGTTTCCCTGGGAAAGCACAAAATCCATCCACAGAGAGAGACTCCTGGAAAATGAAGAAATGTCCAAGCAGTTGTCCCAGGACGGGGCTCTGCGTGGAGACAAGAGTCTCCTCGACTCTTCAGGCCGGGCCAGACCCCAGTGCCCGTGTGGACAGGGCCAGGGTGGCCAGTGCCAGACCAGTGTGATCAATTCCACGCCAGTTTGTCCAGCACAAAGGCAGTGTTTCACATGCCAGTGTGCCCAGTGCCAGTGTGCCCAGTTCCAACCCATTGTGCCCCATAGAAGTCAGTCCAGTTTCCTCCCAGTGTGCCCAGTTCCAACCCATTGTGCCCCATAGAAGTCAGTCCAGTTTCCTCCCAGTGTGCCCAGTTCCAGCCCAGTGTGCAAAGTGCCAGCCTAGGGAGCCGTGTGCCAGTGTGCCCAGTTCCAACCCATTGTGCCCAGTGCCAGTGTGCCCTGTGTTGGCCCAGTGTGCCCAGTGCCAGAGCGGTGTGCCCAGTGCTAGCCAAGTGTGCCCAGTGCCAGCCCAGTGTGGGCCTTGAGCTACTCCAGGGATGGGGCAACCACGGCTTCTCTGGGCAGCCTGGGCCAGGGCTTCACCACCCCCAGGAGAACACCTCAGCTATCTCCTCCCCTCTTTCCGTTTAAACCCATTCCCCCTCTCCCATCCCTGCGTTCCCTCACCAGGAGCCCCTCCCCAGCTTTCCTGGAGCCCCTTTCTTGTACAGGAAAGTGCTCTAAGGTCTCCCCTGAACCCTCTCTTCTCTTTTACCCCCTCACCCCCTCCCAGTCCCCACCCCACCCCAGTACCCCTCCCGGTCCCTATATCCCTCCTCACAGTCACCCTCAACCCAACCCAACCCAAGCCATGGCTCCACGATTCCAGCTGTCCAGGCATGTCCTCCTGGTCTTCTTGGAAAGAAGACAGTTCTACAGTGAACTTCTCTTGCCACCTGCTGTCGGAAGCTCTACCTCAGCAGGTTCACTATGGTCTTTCTATAAAGTCACCAAACCCAGTGTCAAAAGCCTTGCTTTGATTTCTTGTGGGCATTGGGTGGAAGAAGGCATGGGGGGCACTCTTCTCCTTTTGGTTTCTCCATATGGAAAAGCAATGTGGATCTCCTGGTGGCTTTGATGATGTTCTTGAAGCCAAATCCAAGTCTTTGTCATCAAACCCTTGGGTTTAGGGGATTTTGAGGACTGCAAGGAAGGTGAGAATAGAGAAAGAGCCTCCCTTGACCCTCAAACCCAACCCTTTGAGCTCCTGGAAGTGCCAGCCCAGTGTGCCCAGTGCCAGCCCAGTACTGGGATATCTGCATTGTTCCTGGTCTTGTGCAGCAAGAAGAGGGAATGGGGGACAAAATGGGGGGTAAAGAGGGCATCAGGGGAGAAAATGGGGGTAAACAGAGCATCAGGGGGCAAAAGAGGAGTTGGGGGAAGAACGGGGGTGTCAAAGGGGGACACAGTTGACATCTCCCCACCCCCAAAAACCTCCCAGGTCCCTTCAGACTGTCCCCATCCAGAAATTCCCCCCTCAGGCCCCTCATGCACAAAGACCTCTCCTAGTCCAGCACCCCCCCCAGCATCCCCCACCATACCTGGCTGTGGGGTCCTCCCCAGCCCCCCTCCCGTGCCCCCCTGTTACCCCGGTTGCCCCCCTCCCCGCCACAGGGCCAGGGCAACATGTGGGACAGGTCCGGGAGCAGTGACCGCCAATCCCAGGGGGGCGGCTGGGGGGCACGAGGGGGGCATTGGAGACATAGGGGAATGTGGGGGCATTGGGGATATGGGGAAAGACATGGGGGGCACAGAGGGGTCATTTGGGATAAGGGGGTAATTGGGGGTATGGGGAGGACATGGGGGTGTATAGAGGGACACAGGAGGGACATGGGGGTACCAGGGGGGTACTGGGAGGAGATTGGTGAGTAACTGGGGACACGCGATACTGGCGCTGGGAAAGGGAACTGAAATAGGAATGGGAACGGGAAGGTGAAGGGAAAGGGGAAATCGTGACACCAGGAACAGTACAGGTAATGGGAGCAGGAAATGGGAAGGGGAATGGGAATGGGAAGTGAAGGAGAAAAGCAAAATTATGGCACCGGCACTGGGAATGGGAAGAGGAAATTGGAAAGGGGAAACTATAACACTGGGACAGGCACTGGAATAGGGAATGGGAATGGGAGTGGAACGGGATAGGGGAAACCACAAAACTGGCACCAGCAGTGGGAATGGGAACTGTGACACTGGGAACAGCAGCAAGGATGGGAATGGGAAAAGGAAGTGGAAGGGGAAGACGCAACACTGGAACTGGGAATGGGAATGAAGAAAGGGGAAAACGCGACATTGTCAGCGTCACAGGGAATGGCACCAGGAACAGTAATGGGAATGGGAACAGGAAGGGGAACAGTAATGGTCTGGACTCCGAGTTCACCGGTATCCATAGAATCAGGAACATGTTTGGCACAATTGATACCCTTTGCAAACAAAGCCCCCCCGGCACGAGAAAAAAGAAAGAGGTAGCGGAGGATTTGGCTCAACAGGACAGGAAAAACAGATCATGTGGGCATCGGAAATACAAAATGCAAAACCAAAAATGAAAGTGACATTAATTTTGAATAATTGTGAGGTGTATTGAGAAATGTGAGTCGACACAGGAGCTGATGTAACGGTCATTGCGGAAAAGGAATGACCTGAGGAATGGCCAGTGGTTATACCACATGGTGCCCCAGTTGGCATAGGGGGCAACACCACATCTAACATGAGCAAAAACATAATCGCAGTAAAAATGCCGGATGGGTTGTTATGCTGGACTAAACCCTACATTGCAAACATACCCATGAACCTCATGGGCAGAGACTTATTGGGTCAGTTGAAGCGTGTCTTGTCGACAAATTCAGAACAGCATTTTTTCTCTTGGCCACTGAAGAGCGACCACTGCTCAAGTTAAGGTGGAAAACAGAAAAACCAATTTGGGTAGATCAGTGGCCACTGGTGAAGGAAAAGGTCGCCATACTACAACAGTTGGTACAGGAACAGCTGAATGCAGGACACATTAAGGAATCTACCAATCCTTGGAACACGCCAGTATTTGTTATATCCAAGAAATTAGGGAAATGGAGATTGTTCCAATACTTGCATTGAATCAATGAGGATTTAGAAGACATGGGTCCAGTACAAACAGGATTACCATCCCCAACCATGACTCCAAAAGGGTGGAAAATTTTAATAATAAATTTGAAGGTCTGTTTATTCACAATCCCGATACATCCTGAGGATAGTGAAAAATTTGCATTTTCAGTTCCTGTTGTAAATAAAGAGGGACCGATGAGACGTTATCAATGGGCAGTATTGCCTCGAGGGATGAAGAACTCACCAACGATATGTCAGCTATTTGTGGATAAGGCCTTGAGACCTTTCAGAGAAAAACACAAGGAACTGTTGGTATATCATTATATGGACGATATATTGATAGCCAGCCAAAATTTAGAAGGAATAAAAACACAACTATGCCAAATATTAGGTGAAAGCAAACTCCAGGTGGCACCAGAAAAGGTGCAAGAGAAAGCACCGTGGCAATATTTGGCGTGGAAAATTTTAGACCAGAGCGTTATACCTCAAAAGGTAACAATTCGAGTCCAAGTCCAAACAGTTAAAGATGTGCAAAAACTTGCTGGAAATATTAATTGGATACAGAATCTATTAGGAATTGACAATCAAACTTTACAACCCTTGTTTGAATTATTGAGAGGAGATTCAAAATTAACGGCCCCCAGAAATTGGACAAAGGAAGCAGAAAAAGCATTGCAATAAATTGAAAACTTGATGAATGAGAGACAAGCACATCGCATAGTGTATGGGCAACCAATTAATTTGTTGATTATAAACAATGAAGTACAACCCATAGGAATAATAATGCAATGGCTAAAGGAAGAAACAGGCAGGGAAAGATTAAAATTGTTAGAGTGGCAATTTTTGCCACACCAGCCACACAAGTCTATCCTTACTTCGCCAGAAATATTTGCCAAATTAATATGAAAGGTAGAAATAGAATGCTAGAATTGGAAAAAAGCCGCATGTAATTGTTATTCCTATGGCAGAAGACTATTTACAACGGTGTCTGCAGAACAGACAAGTTCTACAAATAGCTTTGACTGCTTTTACTGGACAGAGAAAAATCCATCACCCCAGCCAGAAATTAATAACACTTTTAGAGCAACAGGTAATAGAACCAAAGCCAAAATGCCGAGACGTTCCAGTTCAAGGACTCACCGTATTTACAGCGGAAAAACAGGTAAAGCTGCCCTCACGTGGTTAGAGGACCGCAGGTGGAAATCACATGTGATAACACTACAGACCTCACCTCAGATTGTGGAGCCGAGAGCCGTAGTAGAGGTTTTTAGCAAATGGAGAAAATCCCCAATCAATGTAGTCACAGATTCAGCATACGTAGCTGGGAGAGTGCAGCGAATAGAAAGACCTTTTTTAAAACCAATGGACAATGAGGTGTTGTTCAACCGGCTAAAAACATTATGGTGGGAAAGTCAAAACAGAGAACATGAATATTACCTTTGTCATCACCACAGCCATACACCACTACCTGGGGTTTGTGCAGAGGGAAATAGGAGAGCAGACATATTAACACAACCCATTTTCATGTCAGCTGTACCTAACTTACGGCAACAGGCGCGAATATCACATGAATTTTTTCACCAATCTGCTAGCGTACTGAAGAGACAATTTCATATCCCCATTTCAGAGGCACAGGCAATAATCCAAGCATGCCCTGACTGTCAAAGAGTGACAAAAGGTCTGAGTGCTGTGGTAAACCCTAGAGGGAGAAGTGCTTTACATCTGTGGCAATCGGATGTTACACATGTTCCTGAGTTTGGAAAGTTAAACTATGTACACGTATCTATAGACACTTATTCCATGGCAGTGCACTAACGGCACTAAGCCGGGAAACAACTAGGCATGTTAAATCCCATTTTCGACATGCCTTTGCCACACTAGGAATCCCCAAAAGGGTCAAAACAGACAATGGACCATCATATATATCACAAACAACAGCACAATTTTTCCAAAATTGTGCTATAGAAGATATTAGAAGAATCCCACATTCACCCACAGGACAAGCAATGATTGAAAGGACACATCAGATACTTAAACAATATTTATCAAGACAAAAAAGGAGGGAATCAGGAGAAACACCCACTAAAAGAATGATGGAAGTACAATAGGTAATGCATTTTTTGTTTAGCAGGGAATGATGAAGTCCCTCCCATTCTTAAAGAACATACAGACCCTGTCAACAGTAATGTCTACATTCCAAGAACATCCAAAAGTGTTAGTTACTCTGCTGGATCTTCTTGTGCTTTACAATCTTTTGGTGCTTCGTACAGCAATAGCCATGTAATTAACACACAGATAGCATTTAAACTCCATTATCCATCTGATGAGCACCAACACTTATCCTCGGTGATTCCTCTTTGGGTTCCCCTTTGCTGCCTGGCTGCTCACACACAACTTGACTGCAGTCACATCTCTGCATTTCGCTCTGTAGCTCCACTTTCTGGCTCACGATGCTCCAGCACTGGTCCCCACTCCAGACCCCAGCACCATCCTCCCTACTCATCTCACCCTTCACTCCAGATATTGTGGCACTGTGGACATCCCACAGATCATCTGTTCCACCTAATCCCTGGACCATGCTTCTTCCCTGGCTTCCTAGCCCAGGACAGGTCTTCCCCAGATCTGAACTTGAGCTTCACAAACTTTCATATCTGGTTCACGTTTCATATTTTCTCCTTTTCTCCTTCAAAATTGGGATCGATAATCAGACTCCAAGTGAGAACAGCTTTCTGCAATTGTTGCATGATTCTTACTGCCAAAGTGTCAAACCTAACTGCAGACCAGAGGGTAGTTCGGAGAGATTTCAGCAGAAGAAGACCAAGGGCTTAAAGGAAGGGACAAGGAATCTTCCACCAGTACAGCCTGTGTGTGTGCTCAGCCTTCTACTTTAAAAAAAGGGATTGCTGGTTAACAGCAGGTTATTTTATTGCATTACCCTGGTTGTCAATTTAATATTGATCAATGATGAAATGAGTCATCATCACAGAACTTATTCTTCTTGGGTAAAGATGGTATAGGAGAAAGAAATATAAATTTCCTAGAGAAAAAAAGCCAGCAGTGTAAAGAAATGGTATGTTGCTCACCTGTATTTTGAAAGGTAACTCTTCCCTATCTGCAGGCGAGGGTGTGAATAATTTAGAGTAAGAAATAACAAAATATTCAGACTCCTCTGATTTAAGCCTTAAAAAAGCAGTAGGAAAAGGATAGCCGCATCCTTTCTAATACAGGCTGCTGGTCTAGTTTAGAGGCAGCCACAAATTAAACATGAGAACCAGGGACGTAACAAGAAGCAGCCTGGACTGTAAAAAAGCTGTCTATAGACATACAAGATATTCTCAAATAAAACAAAATTTATTTTGACATATTAAACTTTTAAACCATCAGAAGACTGAATAGAGTACATTTTCCCATAAAAAATACAGTTGACTATTCATTAAGAAATACAAGAACTTATAGATAAATAGGATGACAGTCTTCAGGAGTGACTACTTGTGTGCAGACAGGGCAGCGTATGGCTTGCTGAAGGGCACTGAAAATGCAACAACAACAGAATACATGTCCGCATCTAGTAGATATCAACTTCTTTCCCTTTTGCACAATCTGGAAGAAAATAAATCACAACAGGTGTTTAGAATAAAGAATTCACCTTTGCACAGCTCACTCTCTGCCCCGCTCACCCTCCGACAAAAAAGAAACAGTGGCAACATGTGGCTCCTTACCTCCGAGTAGATGTCCATGCAAATTGGACATTTAACGGGACCAGACGGCCTGGCAGGAGAGAGAACAAAACCAGAAAGAAGGGGCATCCATCAATTTCACTGTGCACTGAGGGTTACCCACACATAAAACATCATGTCATCATACGACTGCACGAAGTAGCCACGATGCATTTCACCTGAAGATCCCCACGTACCTATAACTCTCTCAGTCTGTTTCATTCAGTAAGTAGTTAGGGTCTCCCTTACCTGAAGGAAACAGCGCTTCCTTAGGAAGGAGGTGCAGTTCCTCACCCTGCTCTATTGGTACAGGTCACAGCAGTCTACAGCACTGTGCTGTGCACGTATGGTGCGATTAATCTTCAATAGGGCTTAACAAAGGGTTTGCGGAAAAAATATAGCTATCGTTTCTAGAAGCCAAAGCAGTTGTCAGAAATCAAAGCATCCCCTACTCTAATTGAGTAACATCCCAGCCCAGTAACATAATCATACCAACAAACTCCTTCCTTGTAAAATGTGTGATTATAGGAAGCGCATTTTCCTACTGTTCGGCTCCATCATTCACAGCATTTCAGGGTCTCTCAAGTCATAGCGTCAGAGGTCTTAGGGAAGGATTTGATGATCAACAGAACAAAACTTTGTGTTGTGGTTTTACATGGTTTTTTGGAATGACTTCTCGCCTACAGTGCAATTATATCTTAGGCGTGAAGCTTTTGTACAGTAATCCAACACAGCTAAAAGCCTGCAAAGCAGTTTTTCAGTTTGTACTGTATATCAGAAATTAGTCTTTAGGAAGGCACTTCATGGGTTACATACATATCGTTCTGTCTTTTTTCACATTCCTTATGCTGGAGGTCACAGTAGTCCCACCACCTCTGGTCTATCATTCTTGGATGTGTTTCTTCTTGTCTCTCTGTAATTTAATTATGGCAAGTTAGATTATAAACTTATAGCCCTGGAACTATCCCTCAAATGCACGCTTATAAATAGTCGGTGACTTTTGTCTTTAGTTCCTTCCCTACAATACAGGCCAATCATCCTTTTGACAATTCCTTATCCAAAGCAGAGAGTCCAGTAAAGAAAGTGCTGATGAAAACTATTACCAACTCAGGGCTTACAGAATATCTGTGTTTCGATACTTTCTACCATCTCTGGTAGCTACCATCAAACACAGACTGGATCCATTCTCCAAGACAATGGCCAGATATTTTACTACTATACTTTGCATTTTGGTCAAAGGAGATTAAATCTGTGCTGTGCAAGTTCATTGGAAAAAAAGCATAAATAAATTTAGAACAATTGCATTATCAGTTGTAAGGTGTCAACTAACCTTCAGAATCCTTGAATTGAAGCATATAGAAAAAGAGAGAATAAAGAAAAAAGCAATTAGACTTCAGCATACCCCACAAGTGTTACGTACAAACATCAGACAAGCTATGAAGCTAGACTATAACAAGCTATGACTGTTAGAATATCAAGTCTGTTTTCTGAGCAAGAATGTCGAAAGTAACAGTAACTCAGCTCCTGCTCTGAAAAGAAGTAATCAGGTGCTCCTGGTTCTGCTCACACGGCTGCAAAGCTGTAGACGTGAAGGCAGCTTAGGAACCACCTGAACACGCTCCTACCTGCTCCCCAGTATCGGGGACCCTAATTTGATTTAGGCTGGGGGAAATTGTTTTCCTCTTTCTCCCTCAAACAGGCAACTTCAGGTGTGAGATCCAGAAACACTCTACAGCACGTTAAGAGCTGCTGAAGGAAAAATCCAACCCCTAAGCACTGACAACTAAACTTTGAGTCTACAACTCATCCTGAAAGTCACATTCAATCAGGAAGGCAACAGAAAGCATATTTGAACACAAAATTCAGAGAAACATGCTGTTCATTACTCACCGAGTCAAAGTCAAAGGTACTGCTTCGATAGCCGTAATCGGCATCGGAAAATTCACAGTTGCCATAATAACCTTAAAAACAAAATGTCAGAATCCAAATCAGAGGTTGCAACGGAGCAAAATTCCCTGCCAGTATTTAAGAGACTGAGGTAGGATTCAACCTGGCCCTTATTAGTTCAGGTTGACTTATAGCTTTAATTGCATGTCACATTTTACAGTGCTATGCTGTAAATGTCCCTGTCTCATGTCTCTTCCCCTCTTTTTCATAGTCCAATGCACAGCAAAACTGAAAAAGCCATAGAGTAACCTGGAAAGCAACCACCGCTCTGAATCCTTCCAAAGATTTCAGAGGGTAAGTCACATTTCTACGGAGGAGGTGTAGGGGGCTGTTTAAATATGGATAATTTAGGAATAACTTGATGGGAAAGTACAGCCTCTCCCGTGAGGGACGGGACATGACTGAGGACAACATTTCAATCATCTTCATAAAGCAGAGGAGTTCCCAAACGGCGTTTGCTCCTCTCTGTGTGGCAGCTGCAGGAACTCCCAGCTCATCGCACCGGACATTCAGACGGCTGAGCAGCACGTGAGTACCTCTCTCACACGACCCATCTAGCATGTGTGCGGAATGTATCACACCTCAGGAAGAGAGTAAAACAGGGCTCCGGGGGATTGTTGGGTACCGATGCCATACCAGGGGCTTTCTAAAGGCAGAGGTTTCCCTTCCTCCCCAGAAAAGGATCCAGAAACGGGTAAATATACATGTTAAGTGGAACCCCAACCCTCCAGAGGCACATGAAATTCTTTTTTTGTTTTTGCATTTCAGGACTGTCTTGTGGTAAATACACTTTAAATCTATGCTGTGCAAGATGGTTGGAAAAGGAAGAACCGAAAATTTAGGACAATTCCATTACCAGTTGTAAAGTGTCAACTCACCTCCACCAGACTGGCATCGATGCATATGGAAGAGAGAGAAAAGAAAATACGATTAGACTTGGGTGCCAGCCCCCACTGTAACACACAGCTACAACTGAACAAGTTAGCAATGGAAGGATATCACTGCATTTTCTGATCAACAACATTAAAAGTAACAGTAACTTGGCTCCTGCTCTGAAAAGAAGTAATCAGGTGCTCCTGGTTCTGCTCACACGGCTGCAAAGCTGTAGACGTGAAGGCAGCTTAGGAACCACCTGAACACGCTCCTACCTGCTCCCCAGTATCAGGACCCTAATCTCGCTTAGGCTGGGGGAGATTCTTCCCCTCTTTCTCCCTCAAACAGGCAACTTCAGGTGTGAGATCCAGAAACACTCTACAGCACGTTAAGAGCTGCTGAAGGAAAAATCCAACCCCTAAGCACTGACAACTAAACTTTGAGTCTACAACTCATCCTGAAAGTCACATTCAATCAGGAAGGCAACAGAAAGCATATTTGAACACAAAATTCAGAGAAACATGCTGTTCATTACTCACCGAGTCAAAGTCAAAGGTATTGCTTCGATAGCCGTAATCGGCATCGGAAAATTCACTGTTGCCATAATAACCTTAAAAACAAAATGTCAGAATCCAAATCAGAGGTTGCAACGGAGCAAAATTCCCTGCCAGTATTTAAGAGACTGAGGTAGGATTCAACCTGGCCCTTATTAGTTCAGGTTGACTTATAGCTTTAATTGCATGTCACATTTTACAGTGCTATGCTGTAAATGTCCCTGTCTCATGTCTCTTCCCCTCTTTTTCATAGTCCAATGCACAGCAGAAACTGAAAAAGCCATAGAGTAACCTGGAAAGCAACCACCGCTCTGAATCCTTCCAAAGATTTCAGAGGATAAGTTACATTTCTACGGAGGAGGTGTAGGGGGCTGTTTAAATATGGATAATTTAGGAATAACTTGATGGGAGTAAAACAGGGCTCTGGGGGCTTGTTGGGTACCAATGCCATACCAGGGGCATTCTAATGGCAGAGGTTTCCTTTCCTCCCCAGAAAAGGGCCCAAGAACCGGTAAACATACACGTGCAGTGCAACCAAAGCATCGAGAAGCACTTTGAATTTCTTTTCTTCTGCATTCCACAACTGTCTTTTGGTAAATACATTTTAAATCTACCCTCCCAAGCTTGTTGGAAAAGGAAGAACCCAAAATTTAGGACAATTCCATTATCAGTGTTAAAGTGTCAACTCACCTTCACCAGACTGGCATCGATGCATATGGAAGAGAGAGAAAAGAAAAATACGATTAGACTATGGTGTCAACCCCCACTGTAATACACAACTACAACTAAACAAGTTAGGAACAGAAGGATATCACTCCATTTTTTGATCAAGAACATTAAAAGCAGTGGTAACTCAGCTCCTGCTCTGAAAAGAAGTAATCAGGTGCTCCTGGTTCTGCTCACTCTGCTGCAAAGGGGTAAATGTGGAGGCAGCTTTGGAACCACCTGAACACGCTCCTACCTGCTCCCACTACCAGGACTCTAATTGGATTTAGGCTGGGGGAGATTCTTTCTATACTTCTCCCTCAAACAGGCAACTTTAGGTGTGAGATCCAGAAACAGTCCATAGCAGGTTAAGGGTTGCCGAATGAAAAAGACAAGCCCAAAGATCCTCTTGTCTCTGGTGCAGCTGGGGCCGGGGCAGTGCACATGATCTTGTCACACTTGAGGCCTTGCCTTTGCAAGGCTCACGAACGAGAGCACCAGGAGAGACCCCCCATGCTCTTCCCACCACTTGTTTCTGGTCCTGCACAGCAGTGGTGGCCTCCCAAAACTCAGGTTCTAAAGAACCCTGGGACTGGACCGAATACACAGCTAGCTTTAAAAACAGCAGTAAAAGAGAAGTGGATTGTCTAAAAGACTTTGTGGAGTAAAAAACTGAACTAGTTTGTGCAACGGTCAGCTCCAGTTGTGCTTGGCATCTCCGCCAGGAGATCCGAAAGCCAATGTTGCAGATAAAGCTTTTGCCTTTACAAAGTCAAAGACTTCACCTCTGATCTCCTTCACTTTGTATTTATATTGTCTGCCTACACCTTTGATATATGTATCATAACTTCCATTTGAAATTGCACCTCCTGATCGTGTGCTGCCTATGACTGGTATCTATTCGCCCCAGGCTCTGGAGCAACAAGCTCTTTTAGATGACTCTTCCACTATCTGCAAGTACACCCCTAGAGCAGCTTCCGTGTTAACCTGTAACACATGGCTTTCAGGCAGGGACAAGCCAAAGTTTAACCTACAACTTATCCTTAAAGACACACTCTGTCAGGGAGTACAATACAGACCTAATCTAAGGACAAGATGTAGATAAGTGAGCTGTTCATTACTTACCACAACAGAATCATCCTGAGTTAGATCGATGACCACAGGATCCCAGGATGCACAAGTCAGATCTCTTCCTTCTTCATAACCTTCAAAACAAAACGTTACAACCAAGATCAGAGAGCACAAAGGAGTACGATTTTCTGTCACTACGGAACATGGGTGAAGTAGGATTCAACCTTGCCCTTTCCCTCCTCTGTTCTGGAATGAACCCAACATTTCACTCAAGCTTTGCCCTCAACAGGCCACATGGCAGCAGTGGTAATGCTCTTTCTGCAAGTTGCAACGCAAGAGGAACAGCACTAGAGCTCCTTAGACAGGTCTGCGGGAGGTACACAGCAACAGATTATTCATCTGACAGAGAAGAACGTGGATCACGCACAATAAAATAGCAACCATATAGGATATAATAATTTCACAGGACTATGCTCTCAGCATCCCTCTCTCATGACTCTTCCAGCCGTTCACTGTGCAATGCACAGCAAAAACTGAAAAAGCCATATCGTTAGGTAGAAACCAACAGTTGCTTGAAATCCGTCCACGGATTTCAGAAGGCAAGTTCGATTTCTATGGAGGAGGCAAAGGAGGCTGCTTAGATTCAGATACTTTTCTAAAAGCGTGCGGGTCAAGTAATAGCCTCTTCCTTGGGAGATGGGGCACAGCTAATGACAAACTTTGAATTTAACACTTGGGAGTTCCCAAACGACATTTGCCCCTCTCTGCAGAGGCAGCTGCAGGAACTCCCAGCTCATCGCACTGGACATTCAGACGGCTGAGCAGCACGTGAGTACCTCTCTCACACGACCCATCTAGCACGAGCGGGGAATGTATCGCACCTCAGGAACAGACTAAAACAGGGCTCAGGGGGCTTGTTGGGTACCGATGCCATACCAGGGGCTTTCTAATGGCAGAGGTTTCCTTTCCTCCCCAGAAAAGGGCCCACAAACCGCTCAACATACATGTCCAGTGGAACCCCAACCCTCCAGAAGCACTTTGAATTTCTTTTTCCCGCATTTTTGCACTGTCTTTTGGTAAATACGTTTCTATCTATGATGCTCATGTTTGTTGAAAAAAGAAGAACCCCAAATTTAGGACAATTCCATTATCAGTGTTAAAGTGTCAACTCACCTTCACCAGACTGGCATCGACGCATATGGAAGAGAGAGAAAAGAAAAATACGATTAGACTATGGTGTCAACCCCCACTGTAATACACAACTACAACTAAACAAGTTAGGAATGGTAGGATATCACTCCATTTTTTGATCAAGAACATTAAAAGCAGTGGTAACTCAGCTCCTGCTCTGAAAAGAAGTAATCAGGTGCTCCTGGTTCTGCTCACTCTGCTGCAAAGGGGTAAATGTGGAGGCAGCTTTGGAACCACCTGAACACGCTCCTACCTGCTCCCACTACCAGGACTCTAATTGGACTTAGGTTGGGGGAGGTTCTTTCCCTCCTTCTCCCTCAAACAGGCAACTTTAGGTGTGAGATGCAGAAACAGTCCATAGCAGATTAAGAGCTACCGAATGAAAAAGACAAGCCCAAAGTTCCTCCTGTCTTTGGTGCAGCTGGGGCCGAGGAAGTGCATATGATATTGTAAGTGTTAGTGCCGTTCCTTTACAAAGGCTCACGGATGAGAGCACAAGGAGAGACTCCCATGGTATTCCTGCCACTTGTTTCTGGTCCTGCACAGCAGCAGTGGCCTCCCAAAACTGAGGTTCTACACTACACAGACAGGATGGAACGCCACCCTAGCTGTAAAGCTAGTAGGAAAAAAAATGGACTTTTAAAAGTTTCGTGGAGTCATAAAGTAAACCAATTTATGACATTGTTTGCTACTGATGTGCTTGCATGTCTTTGGTTGGAGAAAATGGAAATGCTGTTGCAGTTCAAGTCTTCGTATTTGTGAAACCAGGGACATCCTGTGATCTTCACTTCTGATTCACTTAATCGGCCAATACCCTTTATATGTCTGGAAAAGCTTCCACATTCAATTGCATCTCCTTATGTCACGCCACCCGTGAAAGGTATCTCTTTTACTAAGCAGCACCTTCAGAGCAGCTTCAGTATTGACCTGTAACGTGGGCCTTTCATGCACTGACAAGTCAACTTTGAGTCTACAACTCATCCTTAAAGCCAGATTCTATCAGGAAGAACAATGATGCAAACCTAATCTGAACACAACATTTACATAAACGTGGTGTTCCTTACTTACCCAAACAATATTGTCAGAGGAGGTTTCAGCTTCAGATGTTTGCCCCTCAAGATCTTCACCGGACAGATGGGAACCCTCAGCTTCTTCAGCAGCTTCAAAACACAATGTTAGAGTCAAGATCAGAGGCTGCAAAGGAGTAAACTTTCCTGCCACTACGCAACAGAATGACGTAGCATTCAGCCTCGCCCCTATCGATTCAGGTTGACTTATAGCTTTATTTGGATATAATAATTTTACAGTATTTCTAAAGGCAGGTTCCCCTTCCTTCCCACAAAAGGACCCAGAAACCGGGAAGTGTACATGTTAAGTGGAAACCCAACCCTTCAGAAGCAGTTTATGTTTTTCCCAAGTTATAATGAAAGCTTACCACTGTCTTCCCCTGAGTCAGACGCAGCATCCCATTCTCTTTCCCAATTCTTCAGTCTGAATCGTTTTGTCATTGGGCTGCCATTAAGTCCTCCTCCGTGGCGCTTCCGTTGGTTCTAAGAGAGACCAAGGCCTTAGCACTTTCTTTAGGACTAAATCTAATGTGTCCCTCAGCTTTGTAGCACCATTGAGAGCACACCACGAGACACAAAATTCTCTTCTGAAAGGCTGTTGTAGGCAAAGGATGGTGCCATTTGTCACTCCTAGCTGAACACACCGCATGTGTGAAACATGTCACCTCAGACCTCTTGGCACTTGTGCCACAAAGAGAAAACAGATCATGATGGTTTGCAAGTGAGAAAACTAGTTCACCATTCTACCAGGTGTCACCTTCCAGGCAGCCATTGGAATCAGTCTGAGCTAAGGTTTTTTTGAGCACTGAGGGAGATTAAACACCTTAAATATCACAGACGGTGATGTTATGTGAATATGCTTATGTTTACAGTGTATTTACTACAAACTCATGGTGTGGTCATGGTGTTTCTTCATTAGAACTAGAGACAAAGTTGGAAGTACAAAGACCATAAACCTAATTTTAAGGAAGCAACCACTACCAATTCCTTATATTCAGCCCTCTACCTTCTCCCCTAATTTGGCTTAGGACCCTAATTTGACTTAGGCTGGGGGAGATTCTTTCCCTCCTTCCCCCTCTGTTCTGGGGGCAACAGGCTATTTTAGGCTACTCTCTAACAGTCTGCAGGTACACCTGCAGAGCAGATTCCCTCTCGACCCTCTGTGCACGGCTACCAAGCACTGGCAAGTAAACTTTGAGTCTACAACTCCTCCTTAAAGCCAGATTCTATCAGGACCCTAATTTGATTTAGGCTGGGGGAGATTCTCCCCCTCTTGCTCCCCCAAAATAGGCAACTTCAGGTGTGAGATCCAGAAACACTCTATAGCAGGTTAAGAGCTTCTGAATGAAAAACCCAAACCTAACGTTCCACTTGGCTTTGGGGCAGCTGGGGCTGGGGCAATGCAGATGATGCTGTAATGTTTGAGGCCTTTCCTTTGCAAAGGCTAACGAACGGGAGCACCAGGAGGACACCAATGCTGTTCCTGCCACTTCTTTCTGGTCCTGCACAGCAGCTATGGCCTGCCAAAACTGAGATTCTAACAAACACCGGGAGTGGATCGAATACCTGTCTAGATTTAAAAATAGCAGGGAAAAAAGTGGGATCTGTTAACGACTTCTCACAGTAATAAACGGCACTAGTTTGTGCCATGGTCAGCTCCAGTTGCGCTTGGCATCTCTGGCAGGACAACCGTAAACTGATGGTTCAACTAAATGCTACATACTAGTGAGGTCAAAGTATTTCTGTGATCTCCTTCACTTGATTTTATTTACATAATTGACCTAAACCTTCAATATATCTGGCAAAGATTCCACTCTAAATTGCGTTTCCTGATGGTGCACTACCCGTGACTGGCATCCATCCTCCTCAAGTTCTGGAGCAACAAGCTATTTTACATGACTCTTCCACTAGCTGCAAATGATACTGCCAGATGGTGATGCACTCTTAGGTCCTTTTGGTTTTGAGGATGAACTCTGCCTAAAATGATGTATCAGAGCCACGTTTAACCCTCGATGTCACACTGCTTCTTGACATGCCAGCAGACAAGCCAAGAAGATGAGGCTTTGAATGTCTAAGGCCTCGGTAAGCTATGACCCAAACTCAAACCTGGTGAGGATCAAGCCTTACGTGTACTACCGCACTCAGGATGTCCATATATTTGTAGTGAACAGATCTTCAAATATAGGTCAAATACACATTTCAGCAGAGTGTTTCAATGCCTTAGCATTCAGACTTCCAGATTCCTCGAGTTAGTACTGGCCAGCAGAATTCGTCACATACATTCGTGACGGCCCCACAGCGGGTATACCAGGCTCCCTCTCACCCAGGAGCTACACTTTAGTAAACGAGGGGCGTGCATCCTTAGAGAATCCCACACTGGAGAGGCATCTCTCATCATTCCTACCCAATTGAAAGAGATAGGACCACCTTTCTCCTGGTCATACTGGCTTAAATTCTTCTCCAGAATTTAAATAGCCATTTTACATTGAAAGGACTCATGCAGATTTACAAGAGCCTGAGCAAACAAGGCTGTGTTGCTGTGTCTGGAAAGGGTTTTACTAAGCAGCACCTTCAGAGCAGCTTCAGTATTGACCTGTAACGTGGGCCTTTCATGCACTGACAAGTCAACTTTGAGTCTACAATTCATCCTTAAAGCCAGATTCTATCAGGAAGAACGATGCAAACCTAATCTGAACACAACATTTACATAAACGTGGTGTTCCTTACTTACCCGAACAATATCGTCAGAGGAGGTTTCACCTTCAAATTCAGATGTTTCCCCTCCAACATCCTCACCAGACAGATGGGAACCTTCAGCTTCCTCAGCAGCTTCAAAACACAATGTTAGAGTCAAGAACAGAGGCTGCAAAGGAGTAAACTTTCCTGCCACTATGCAACAGACGGGCGTAGGATTCAACCTCGCCCCTATCGATTCAGGTTAGCTCAGACTTAGAGCTTTATATGGATATAATAATTTTACAGTATTTCTAACAGCAGCTTTCCATTCCTCCCCAGGAAAGGACCCAGAAACCACTAAGTGTACATGTGAAGTGGAAACCCAACCCTTCAGAAGCAGTTTATGTTTTTCCCAAGTTATAATGAAAGCTTACCACTGTCTTCCCCTGAGTCAGACTCAGCATCTTGTTCTCTTTCCCAAACCAGCTTCCTGAATCGTTTTGTCATTGGACTGTATTTAAGTCCTCCTCCGCGGCGCTTCTGTTGGTTCTAAGAGAGACCAAGGTCTTAGCACTTTCTTTAGAACTAATTCTAATGTGGCCCTCAGCTTTGTAGCACCATTGAGAGCACACCACAAGACACAAAATTCTCTTCTGAAAGGCTGTTGTAGGCAAAGGATGGTGCCATTTGTCACTCCTAGCTGAACACACCGCATCCAAGAAACACGTCACCCCAGACCTCTTGGCACTTGTGCCACAAAGAGAAAACAGATCACGATGGTTTGCAAGTGAGAAAACTAGTTCACCATTCTACCAGGTGTCACCTTCCAGGCAGCCATTGGAATCAGTCTGAGCTAAGGTTTTTGGGAGCACAGAGAGAGATTAAACACCTTAAATATCACAGAAGGTGAAGTTATGTAAATGAAGGTGAAGTTATGTGAATATGCTTATGTTTCTCTGTATTTACCACAAACCCAGAAAATTATTTCTAGAACTTCTGTAAACAAGGTGGTTTAAGAATTGGGTTTGCAATGGGGAGTAAAATTGTTTACCTGTAGCGCAGGTTCTCTTAAATACATGCCCTCTCTCACATTTCCTTTCCCAAGTCACCAGTTTCTATCCAAAACTAAATGGTAGGTACCATAGTTTGCTATTTGCATCCCAGACACCTACAACTGCACCTGAAGCCTTAGTCGATCTTATCCAGTTCCTAAACTATACACCATCATAAGCTCGTTTGTTAGAAAACTAGAAAAATACAAAGTTTAACAGAAAGCAACCCATTGACTCTGGACCCCTCATTTTTTCCTCCCTTTCTCAGCAGAGGGATCAAAGCGAATTAGAAGGCTATGAGCCTGTGCTCCGCTTAAGAAACATTGAGAGGAGGCAACTGAAGAAGGATGTGCAGGTTCTCGAACGTGTCCTGAGGAGGGCAACAAAGCTGGTGACAGGGCTGGAAGGAATGTCACGTGAGAAGCAGCTGAGGACTTGGGGCTTGTCTAGTTTGAAGGAAGGGAGGTTGAGGGGCCACCTCCTTGATCTCTGCAACTTCTTAATGAGAGGCAGTGGAGAGGGAGGTGCTGAGCTCTTCTCCCTGGGATCCACAGATAGGATGTGTGGGAACGGTTCAGAGCTGTGCCAGGGGACGTTTAGACTGGACGTGAGGAAGCTTTTCTTTACCAAGAGGGTGGTCAAACACTGGAACAGGCTTCCTGGCCAAGTGATCAATGCCCCAAGCCTGCCAGTGTTCAGAGGGTTTTCGACAATGCCCTTGACAGCATGCAGTAACTTTTGGCCAGACCCGCAGTGGTCAGGCAGGTGGACTGGGGGATCGTTTTAGGGCCCTTCCAATGGGAAAGGCTTTTGAAAAATCACCAACGCTTCCATGTAGAATTATCCCAGCGGTTTTCTCACCATCACCCAATGTTCTCACCTGAGCCGAAGACAACTAACACTCAGAGTTTGCTCCCGAGCAAAGGAAGTCAGGACCTGACCTCCAGTCTCCAGCACGCCCAGCACAGGACTCGCCTGGGCATCTGCTGTTACAACAGCCGTTGCCCCGGCAGCAGGGGGTCTGCTTACATAACCCATCTGAAACAGTTGAGGGGAGGGGAGGGGAGGGGAGGGGAGGGGAGGGGAGGGGAGGGGAGGGGAGGGGAGGGAGGAAGGGAGGAAGGGAGGGAGGACTGGCTTACAGCAGATACACCAGAGTGCTCCTGCCTCGCTGAAAGAGAGGAATGCTCTCTCCTAGGACATGTGCCTGACTTCTCGTGGCTTGTCAAAACGCTCGTCTAAAGAAAGCTGGGAAAGCCTCAGGGCAAAGGGAGATGCAACTTCACAGAATCACAAGGTTGGAAAGGACCCATTGGATCATCGAGTCCAACCATTCCTAACACTCCCTAAACCATGTCCCTCAGCACTTCATCCACCCGTTCCTTAAACACCTCCAGGGAAGGCGACTCGACCACCTCCCTGGGCAGCTGTTCCAGTACCCAATGACTCTTACTGTGAAGAATTTTTTTCTGATATCCAACCTGAACCTCCCCTGACGGAGCTTCAGGCCATTCCCTCTTGTCCTGTCCCCTGTCACGTGGGCACCTGGTTTCACTTAATTAGTCTAATGCATTTCGCCTTTCTTCACATAATGGACTGCTCCTACAGCAGGAGTTGACTGTTTTCTCTACCCAAACAGGGAGATTGTCACCTCATGTGCCAACATACCAGAGAGCTCCATGACATACATATACAGAACAACAACTGGCTACAATGGTATTACCTCCACAATTGCCTTGCAAGTGTTCCTTGGGAAGAACAGTCACCGGTCCAAGAGAAAAAGGCAGTTAACTGGCACAGCGTCTAAAAAAAGGGAGTGATTGAATAATAGTTTTCACTGGAATTTGCCAAGCTGCCTTGACACCAAGTCTCATCTACACCAATGAAAATGAAAATATTTCCAGATCTATCATCACTACCAGAGCGATGCAGGAGAAGTAAATAGAACACATTATGAGCTACGGCCTGTGACCAATCTTCCTTCCCTGCTGTACCTCCACACACTCATCTTTGTAGTGCCATACAAAGTTGTACTACTCTCTTGGGCTGCCTTTTTATCCTAAAGTACAAATGGTATCATTTCATCATCATGCAAAATGTCATGTTGTACTCATTGACAGTGGAAACAAACTAGAATGTGCACAAGTTAAGACTTCAAAAATAAGCCAGGCTATAGCAATATAACTTAGACCCGTAGAAGAAAAGCCAAATTCAGTGTTTGCTAGGTCATAAGGCATACGTACTTTGAACTTGTAGTTTCATCCTCCAGTGGTCCCAGTTCTTGACTCACTTTATCTGTCATGTACACATCATTTATCTCTTGATTCATCCTCATCATCGTTACTCAGTACACAGCTCTCCATCTGACGCTGCCTTCTTAGACGGAGACTTCTCCTTTGTCGTTGATTCTCTGCAATTTAATTTGGGGAAGTTAGCTATATTATAACCCATATACCCCAGGAACAATCCTGGAAACTTGCGATTATAAATACGCTATAATGGTTCATATTTTAAGTGGACCGTATTCAGCTGGGTTAAAAGGAATAAACAAGCTAGACATCGTAAACATTCTGCCACATTTCGACACAAACCATTTGCTCTAATCACCCTACAAATGGCTGAAAAACCATCTTAAAGATTCTCTGTGTTTTAATACAGAGTTACACTACCTGCGAATAAATCTACCCTGTAAAGGGAAGCTCCCTCTACCAATTACACAACATCCTTCTCTCTAAATTGGAGAGAGATGGATTTGATGGGTGGATGGTACGGTGGATAAGAAACTGGTTGCATGTCGTACTCAGAGAGTAGTGGTCAACAGCTCGATGTCCAGATGGAGATCCGTGACAAGTGCTGTCCCTCAGGGATCTGTACTGGGACCAGTGCTGTTTATTATCTTCATCAATGACACAGACAGCGAGATTGAGGGCACACTCAGCAAGTTTGCAGATGACGCCAAGCTGAGTGGGGCAGTTGCCACACCGGAAGGACGGGATGTCATCCAGAGAGACCTGAACAGGCTGGAGAAGTGGACCTGTGTGAACCTCATGAGTTTCAACAAGGTCAAGTGTAAAGTCTTACACCTGGGTCGGGGCAATCCCCAATTTCAACACAGGATGGGGAATGATGTGATTGAGAGCAGCCCGGCAGAGAAGAACTTGGGGGTGCTGGTCGATGAGAAGCTCGACATGAGCCGGCAATGCGTGCTCGCAGCCCAGAAGGCCAACCGTATCCTGGGCTGCATCCAAAGAAGCATGGCCAGCAGGTCGAGGGAGGGGATTCTGCCCCTCTATTCCTCTATATTCTATAACAAATAGAAACTGCATGTGTTAATTACCTCTGCATCTCCAGCGTACATCTAATAATAATCGAGTACGAATAAATCAAAATGGCATAAATAGCTACAAAATTAAAGCTCCTTCCTCCATAAGTATTCAGCTACAACTTTTATTACAAGTATTTTTTACTTGCTCATTGAGAGCACACAACAGATGACAGTTAAACAGCAACTAAGAACATACAAAACCATCTCAGATATGATCAGAACAAAGTCTGAAAGGTGAAAAGGATTAACTTGCTATACCTACAACTATTGTAACACTTAAAGTAAGAAAAAGGATCCACACTTGTTAATATTGTCAGTACTAAATTCAAAACATGTTAGACTACCTAAAGAAAATACTATATCCACAAAAAAACCTTCTTCTTTAGTTCCTTTACTGCAATACAGGCTAAAAAAGCCTTATGACATTTTCATATCCAAAGCAGAGCCAAGTGCTCAAAGTGATAATGAAAATTATTACCAACTTAGGGCTTAAAGAACTTCTGTGTTTAAAATTTTTAAAAAAAGAAAAAGAAAAATATTTGGACATTAAAAAGTTGGGAAAAATTACCTGATACACACATCTGAGGAGTATAAAGGAACAAATTTTACATAGCTTACTTGAAATTACAAGTTGTTAGAATTGTTTTTAAATAGAACCTTTAGAGCAATCCAATACACTGATGCATCCGCACCGCTGAAAGACAGCAAAACCTGAGTCTGATGTATTCCCTAGACAGCACGGTTTGGGATGCAAAGCACCCAGAAGGTTTCACAGGACTCTGTACTTCTCTGATTTAACACCGAATACAACCCAGTGCAACGGTACACTGAAGGAGCAATACTCTTTTCCTGTCAGGACAAACCTCTGCTGTAGGGCTATGGATTTCCACCTTTTTGGCAAAATTGGGAAACTTAATTGAAAGTTCACTACCAGAAATGCAAGAATGGGGAGCAAAAATAAAGCAAAGCTTACTTTCTTGAATACACCACAGCTCAAATTAGTAGTGCACAAGAACAAAAGCAAACAAAACGCTTGCAAGCTTCGAACACTTAGAGATACCTTCATCAACAAGATTCAATTAAAGATTTTCAGAACCTCAGGAGCCCTCGATTCAAATCCAGCACCAAGACTCCCAAGACTGGATAATACAAATCAGAGTTACTGCATCAACCTCAACCCAGAAACATAAAATAACTCCAGCTGAAGCTGTTAGCTAGATGCAGTCAAAATTCAAAATTACAGAATTAAGACTGGGAAAAAAACCCCAAAACTTTATTTTTAATGTAACAACTTAGCAGATCACATTAGCCAATAAATAGGTTTGACTTTTACAGACTTTTCATTGCATCACGGCAGGATGACACCATCCCAGAAAAGGCCACTCTCCCTTCCTCTCAGACGCACGGCTCCGCACATGCAGTCACTGTTCCTGTCATTTAGTTCTCCCAAGGGCATAAGTAGTGTTATCCTCATAACAAAGTTCAAGGTTTATTCCAGCAGGCTTACTAGCTTTTTAAGGACTATAGCCACCGACCTTTCTCTATACAGCTAGATACTCGAGAAAAAGAAAAGTAGAACCATCTAAATTAAGAATGTTTACACTAGCAGTAAAAGAATACTGGTTCCCATAATCCTCATTTAAATCTCCTTTTAATGTGTTCCTCCACAGAAAGTTAACATTTTCACTGAGTTCATATTGACCTAATTTAGCATGTTTGAATTACAGGTCAAACCCAATGGATTCCCTAGACAACACAAACTGAAAACTTAGTTCTAACACCACTCTGAAAGGCTCGGTCTTCCACACGCTTCGCATGAACCGAGGCAAATTAGCTTAAGCAACAAGTAGACAGTTTTACCATGACTAACACAAACAAGACTTCAGCTCATTATCGTTCTAAACGTTACCAATACACTAAAGGGACTCCTTGAAGAAAGCAACAATGTCAGTCTGTCTGGTGTGTGCAAGCTATGGGCAAAAAAACAGTATAAGATTGTATTCGTCAATACATGATATGCTATGCCTTTATGACTTTGCTTCTCATTTCCACTCTTAAGAGCTCTCTTTGCACTCCTAACAACAGGAAACAGAGCATCAAAGATGCAGTGTATAAAAACAAATTCTCTGGTCAGAAGATGCACGTACCAACCACAAAGTGCACGTCAGAAAGGGTTTTTATCACGGTGAACAGTAATCTGCCATTTCACTCTTTCAAACCTTTCTATCCTGTGTATTTCCAGTGCTTTTAAAGACCTTCTCATTTTTGCACTACACCAACTTGAGTGAAAACAGAAGCTGAGTCTTTTGTTTTAGCCAAATTAGGTGAAACAGTCCAGTTCTACAAAAGCTTGGCCAGAGGCACTATAAAAACAGGGAAGATGAGAGATAAACACCCTACCATAGAAATATAGCAGCCTGCCCGCTCTAAGCAGTCACTTACACCTACAGGCAAACAAGACACACGTTTATGAGCAGCCTCACCAAAAAAACCCTAAACCACCACCAACAACAAAACCCAAACAAACCCAAAACAAACCAAAGAAGTTAAGAAAACACTCTGAGAAGAAAACAGACCAAAACTTTAAGTTGGTCAGACATCCTGTGTCAGAAAGAACAAAAAAGGAGGAAGGTTGGACAGAAGAAAAGCTCCTCCTTGCCCTTATCCAGAGGTTTCTCTGCAAAAGGCTACAGCTGCTTTCAATCCTCCCCAAATCAGATATAGAGGAAAGAAAAAAGAAGTTAAGTATTTCTCACCCTGTGAAAAGTGGGGGGGCTGCTGAGGTAGGAGGGTGGGAGGACAGAGCCATCCATAGGAGACCGAGAATGCCATCACCTCCTCCCCAGCACTCTCCGAGTCTCTTTCTGAGGGGCCCCCACATGACCCCCCCTTTTTGACCCCTCCTCTTCCCCTTTGCCCCCCCCACCTCTCACCACATCCTCAGGGGGTCAGTGCCCCCACAAAAAAGGCTCAGCCGGGGGTGCAACCAGGGATCCCCCCAATTCCTCCTCCTCGTAGGGCACCAAGCCCTTCTGGGGGGCTCTAGTGCACAAAATAGGGCGTAAGAACCGGGGGGTGGGGAGGGGGGATGCAAAAAACCTCTTTTAGCTCCTTTCCCCCCCAGTGTCACCTACCTTGGTGGGGCAACAGCGCTCGATCCCGGCTTTGTGGGGTCACTGGGGGGTCTCGGGGGGCACATGGGGGGTAAGAGGGGGATAAGGGAGCAACCGAGGGCTCTGGAGGGCAGAACTGTGGGGAAATGGTGGGTGAAGGACGAGGTCAGGGGGCAAAGGAGGAGTCGGGGCAAAATGGCAGGGGGGGGCACAGGGGGGTCATTGGGAACATGGTGGGGCATTGGGGACAAAGGGTTGCATGGGGGGACATGGGGACACTGGGGGTCATTGAGAGGCACTAAGGGTATGGGGGGGGTCACATCGGGGGGCAGAGGTTGAGGGGGGCATGGGGGGAATGGGGGAACCTGGGGGAGGGCCTCTAAGTGGGCGGGGCCTGTGCCAGGAAGGGGCGGGGCTGAAGCGAGAAGACAGGGTTTGACTGAAGGGCTCGGGAGGGGGCGGGGCCAGTGCCAGCAGTGGGTGCGGTTGGATGAGGTGCTGTGAGGGGGCGGGGCCAGCACTGCCCCCCCCTCTCGCTGCATGGCCCCGCCCCTTTGCCACAGCTTTCGAGGCGGGGGGGGCAGTTATCCATGCGGGAGGGAAGTTATTGATCAGAGAAAGCAGTTATCGGTCCAAGGGGGAATTTATCGATCCCAGAGGGCAGTTATTGATCCCAGAGGGCAGTTAATGACCCAAGAGGGACAGTTATTGATCCAAGGGGGCATTTATTGATCCCAGAGGGCAATTATTGGTCCAGGGGGGACAGTTATTGATCCAAAATGGGTAGTTATTGATCCCAGGGGGCAGTTATTGATCCAAGCGTGGCAGTTATTGATCCGAGGGGGGCAGTTATTGATCCGAGGGGCCATGGAGTGCCAGCAGCTTGCATGGAAACAGAGTACAGCAAGGGCAATGGCTGCAGAAGGGGTGAGCAGGTGGACTCTCCTCCTCAGCCTCGTAGCAGAGCTGGAGGAGGAAGCAGAGAGGCTGAGGAGCATCAGGGGCAGTGAGCTAGAGAGAGACTGGGGGAACCACCCCCTGAGCCCCGAGACACAGGAGCAGAATCAGCCCCAGGAAAAAGCCCAGGATCCAAGGGGAGGGTTTTGGGGGTGAGGGAATGTCAACTGTCCCCCTTTGACATCCTCGTTCTTCCCCCGACCCCTATTTGCCCCCTGATCATAGAATCATAGAATCACCAGGTTGGAAGGGACCCACTGGGTCCTCGAGTCCAACCATTCCTAACACCCCCTAAAACATACTCCTCAGCACCTCATCCACCTGTCCCTTATACACCTCCAGGGAAGGTGACCCAACCACCTCCCTGGGCAGCTTATTCCAGTGCCCAATGACCATTTCCATGACATTTTTTTTCCTGATATTTAGCCTGAACCTCCCCTGGCGGAGCTGGAGGCCATTCCCCCTTGTCCTGTCCCCTGTCACTTGGGAGAAGAGCCCAGCTCCCTCCTCTCCACAACCTCCTTTCAGGTAGTTGTAGAGAGTAATAAGGTCTCCCCTCAGCCTCCTCTTCTCCAGGCTAAACAACCCCAGCTCTCTCAGCTGCTCCTCACAAGACTTGTTCTCCAGCCCCTCACCAGCTTCG